>NC_064772.1:27134098-27437128 GCF_011397635.1 Epinephelus fuscoguttatus | reverse complement strand
TTACCAACCTCTTTATCATTTAGTCAATAAAAGGCCTCTCACTTTCTCTCTCTCCTTCCCTCCATCGCAGTCTGGGAGTCAGATATCTGTATTAGTCCCCCCCTGCCTCGGGGCGAGCCATGTCAAAAGCTAAATCATGATCAGCTATGGCTTTCTGGCTAAATTGTGTATGAAGGCCTCGGGCGGGAAAAGGTGCACATGCTCATTATTGGAGACCAAGAAGAGAAAGAGAGTGAAGTTTGCACACACGCACTGGAGCGAACACACGCATACACACACACACACACACACACACACACACACACACAAACAAAACAAGGATAAATCGCAGCACCACACACATGCTAAGAATACGTGGGTTGTGAGGATCTGTGTGTATTCAAGTAACAGCATAAATGGTGTGAATGTTTTACTTTCTTACATGCAGATCACCAAGTTATTAAGTTTTTACTAATCAGTTCTGATGTCAGACACAAAGCTAATGCTAATGCTAACACCAACTTTATACCATGGATGCAAGTTTCCAATTAGGACCCCTCAGTTACAGTTTTATGTACCATACCATGCTATGACATCACACTTGTGCATTTACTGCAGCTAACTTCATTCTTTCCAAGCCAATGAAGACACGTGCCAAAGAAACTAATCTTAAATGCACAATGTTAGAGTACTTTGATATGTGATGTAAGCGTTGGAACAAGCCCATGAAGAGGTTGTTACTTACCAGCCAAGTATCCTGAGGAATTGTTTACCTAACGATAAACATGCCCAACGTTCAGTGCCAGCATAGGAGGTAGTGTGACCTTTAGTGGGGCAGAAAGGTGTGGAGGTTGGGGTGGTGCATGGGCATGTAGACCAGGGGTGCTCAAAGTTTTGATAACTCAGTGCCAAGTTAGGAAGCCAGCATATGATTGACACTGAACTACAATAACAAATTTTAACCTTAGCTCACAGCAGTGTGATGATGGGGTGGTAAATGAACTTGCATTTGCACAGCATCTTTCTAGTCTTCCAACCACAAAGCACTCATTCATACACTGCTGGCTTAGGCTAACTGCAGTGTAAGCTAACATATAAGGTGCTGCCTGCTACTCAGTTAACCATTCATACACACTCACAGAGTAATTTGGGGTCCAAGGATACTTCGATATGTGGGCTGGAGGATCGAACCACTGATCCTGAGCCAACACAGTAATGAGAGAACATATTTTCCTAGTTACCATGTAACTAATAGCTTTCTACAGGCTGTCATGCACTTGTTAAGGTGGCGCAGTTTGATGCAGTAGCCTAGCAGTGTGTTAAATTTAAGTTATTGAAAGTGAAAGTATTGAAATGGACTGCAGATATAAACAATACATTTCATTTCACTTAAAATGTTTCCTAGGGCCGCCACTGGCCCTCAGTGGGCTGCACTTTGAGCAACTACGATGTAGGCTTTCAGTCAGATGAATATAGTTTGTGTCCTGTCTTAGATGCGCAATTAACACTTGCTGTTTTATTCACCATGACAGTATGTCCCTTATATTAACAAAATGTTTTAGATGCTTAACGCTAAATAGCCCGACCCTGTCTTTTTGAAATGACAGTTATATTCTACTAATTTGCAACAGTGAATAAAAACAGAGTGCAAACGCTGCCAAAATACATTTCCTCTTAACAAAATGACAAACTGTTATTAATTAACGCACAAGGTGTTTGCTGACAGTGCATTTCATTTGGTGTCAGCTCATAGCAACTTAAGCAGGATTCAGCTTTTTATGCCTCTCCGCTGCCGACAGCTGTAGCATTAGGTTTTTGGATTTTCCGTCAGTACATCCATTCATCCATCCGTCCAATTCTTGTGAATGCAATATCTCAAAAAAGATTTGGCACAAATGTCTACTTTTACTCAAGTATAAACTGATTAGATTTTTGTGGTCAAAGGTCAAGGTCAGTGTGACATCATAAAACAATTTTTTGGCTATAACTCAAGAAATCATACACTAAATATAACAAAATTTCACACTTAATGTCTAATAGGATAAATGATGAAGTGCTGACATGTTATATCCAAAAGGTCAAAGGTCACTGTGGCATCTTATTGCTCTGCAAAAACCCTTTTCTGGCCATTATTCAATGTTACTCAGGAACAGAAGGGGAGACATTTGGTAGGATATTGAATCAGTGACACTAATCTTGGGTGTCCACCCTGAAACTGTGTTGATTATATAGATGCTCTGTGCTGCGAGATTGAATTTGTGCGTGAAGCATCCACATTTTTGAATTTTTAGCTTCTTTGCAGCAACTTTTATTTTTGATGCATGGTCTGTTTTCATGCTACAACTTTGTGTTCCACCCTGTTCCTCTGGGAGTCCACCACAAGCTCACTGGTTTTGCTGAAATTGAGCTTTAGGTGATTGTCTTTGCACCACAACACTAGTCTCTGTGAAGACATGTTTATGTTTGTCACTGGAAATTATTCACTGAACACAAATATGACAATACTGTGATAATTTCCATTTCTCCACAAAAATACACTTAATACTTTTTATTTAATTCCTTTAAAGTCTTCCCTACATTGACATGACATTGGTGTAAACTGCAACTTAACTGGTTGGCGGTGGCAAACAACCATGAGGCTCACACTAGACAAATGTTACCAGGGGACAAAAGCCAGTTAGCAATTATGTTTTCCTGCAAAACATGACTGGGAAAACAAGTTACTTTCTGGGAGACAGGGTTGCTAAACCACAGTTTATTTGCTGTCACCACAGCCAGAATCTTAATCATACTGTAGTTGCCATGCACAGATATTACAGTAGACACCCAACATGTTCACAACCCTATCATCGAACATAAACGTGGCTTTTGAAGAACTGTCCAATACTCACGTCCTTGTCTGACTATAGGGTTGAACATTCACACATATAAAGTTTTTAGATTTGTGGAGGCCTGCCCAGCAGATGCAGGACACACACGCGCTGAGAAACATCCACCATGATTCCTACTGTACATTTAGAGCCGGAGAGCATCAGCTAGCTACCCAAGCATACAGGACTTGGTCTCCCCTTTAGGACATTATCACCTTGTCCAGTCCTCTGGAGGGCCCTCCTCTCCCCTGTGGGCCAGTGCTTCCTGCTAGCGCTAATTAATTAAGAGGGCAGGTTGGCCACAGTGGAGAGCGGGCCCAGAGCCTTTTCATCTACTACCAGACAGGATGCCTAGAGACTTATCGCCTCCTCTCCCAATAATGCCACTGCACAGCCTGCAGAAGTCGGTTGAGATTTAGGAACAGGTATGCTATGTATGAAAATGACTGTAAGGGGAATTAGCTTTTGTAATAATACATTTCTTTTTCAACTCCTCTGAGCCGGCTAGAACTACCTGTCTGCGTTGTGTGTTGTCAGTTGATATTACAGATGTCCAGCACACATCTGCTGTCTGTGGTTAAATAGTATGAGCACAGTACCCACCTATGATCCATAGACCTTACTGTATGTACTGTAACCTATGACTTAGGCCTTTATATTACAGAACACCACTTAACACCAGTGTACAGCCCTACATCATAACATTTGCACATGGTTCTTGTAAGCAACAGAAAAAAGTGTCAGAGGGAAATAGAGCTGGGAAGCAAGTGAGGGAAATAATACGACCACATTTAATGAAAGGTTAAATTTTCATTTACTCACTATTGACTGAGCTGAAAGGGCCATTATTTATTGTATTGGCATGATGTGGCCCATTAGTGCTGTATTGGAATTGGTTTGGCTTCCTTCTCTCTCCCTTTCTCAGTGACTCTCTGTTGTTCAGCGTTGTGAGATCGCTCCAAGCTACAGTGTGAGAAAAGACCTGTTTGTGTGTGCATGTGTGCATTTTCACATGTGTGTATGAGAGGGAGACGCAGACATGAGGCATGCACAAGTCAAACTTTCCCCGCTGAATTCCTCCTGTTCATTTATCCATCGTCTACATCTTCACATATCGCACGGTGATTCGCCCATCGATCTGTTGTTCTCACGATCCCACTGACACATCAATGACAATCTAATTCCGTTCAACGGATTTTATCGGCCGCTGTCTCTGCAAAGTGACAAGATACATTGCGGCCGTGCGTAACCTAATAAAGGGGTGCTTGGCTCAATCCAGATTAAGTCACGAGACACCGTGGCTCCAGCTAACACACGGCACATTCATTTAGAGAGGCTTTCTAATTGGGGTCGGTGGAAGGGAGGCAGGAGGTGCGACTGTTGCTTTGTTTTAAGTCATAGAAACCCAAAAGAGCATTTATTAATGTGTTTATAAGCATCCCGGTGTACACAAGACATGATTGCAATAATGAGGCAACATCTACATAATTCCACGCTTAACAAAAGGACCCCGAGGCCAAACTTTGCACAAATATTCAAACACAAGATCAGGTCAATAGCTTTGAGGTTAATAAGGCTGCATAGACCACTTTTCTGTTTTTTGAAATTCTACTTAGAAACAGTACATTAAAGCATAATTGAAACCCCTGACCTGGAAGTCTGAGAAGTCAGAGGTTTTTAGCCTTACTGTACCAGCGTCTTGCTTTTTACATAATTCTTTCTCGGCTATCATTGCGCTGCTCAAAAAAGGGTCATTGTTTTTAAAATAAAGGCACAATGGGTAGCAGGAGAGAGTGATACCTACAGTGATTCTACTATTGAGCAAAAATATTTATCAAAAATAACTGAAGGAAGAGGTTGTCACCCCTCTGCCTCCTTGTTTTGCCCCTATGTGCTTGTGTATTTTTTTCTTAATATTTTTTTTTCCCTGTATTTCAGGCTCATCATTTTCAGTTTTAGAAAAATGAGACTGGTTTATTTTAAATATAAAACAGGAAAAAATTGAAGGGAAAAAAAGCTTTTTTTTAATTTCTTTGAGCTATGATGATGAATATTGAGGTGCTCATTTATATATTATTCCTGTTTTGCTGTTTTGTTTCTGAACATGGAAACACAACTTTTAAGGTTGGTACACAGATTAGGTTGCTTCCTTTGAAAACTCAACTTCTATTTTTTTTTTTTTGGGGGGGGGTATAAAATATTAAAATTGAAGGACAAGCAACACATGCACACTTTTTGTTGTTGTTGTTGTTGTTGTTGTTGGCCTTTCACTTGTGTCACCTCAAACCTATCTTGTGCCATAAAGTGATTCCTTTGAAGCAATATGGATACCTCCAGTGGGTCACAGTGTAAAATGCAAGCTAGATACAACTATTCCTCTAGGACTTCATGCAAAACAAGTTTATTGATGCATGTAAAAAATAAAGCGTCACGCCATGTCGGAATCTGCACTGCTGTGACCTGACCTTGGCAGTGACAGTGTGGCCTCCAACATACAGTGTTTCTGAGGTTTTTATCAAGGAAAGCTAAATAAAAGACTCTGACAGAGGGCACCAGATGGCCTGGGCTTTAGACAGACTGGCATGGCTAGACAGACTTCTCAGAGTCACATTCACATAGACAGGCACGCGCACACTCATTCAAGCAGGTACATGCACACACATTCTCAACAGTGTCACAGAGGTCAATGTGCTAAGTATGGCAATGCCACTGTGAGTGCCATCTGGCGAGCTGGGGTCAAGGTTACACCTCCAGGAGCTGCGACCTGAACCAACTGAGCTCACTCTCTGAACATTGGTGCAGTTTTGTGTAGATCCGATGGGCCTTGTTCTTAATTTTGCAATTTGCATTTTGCAGTGTGGTGATTTAGAATATTCATTTGCTTCGCATCATAATGTACAACACATTAAAATGCACCCGGGCCGGCACCGCATGTGCAGTTACACAGAACACACATACCTGCATGCTCTTCAAATCTTACGACTCCATCATTTCCCCTTGACACGCTTTCTTTCCTCCTGTTTCCTAAACTCTACATAAACAGCATGGGGCTTTACTGCCTTGTTTTCTGTCTGTCTGCGGCGCGCTGTGCCAGCATCCGACACCAGCTCCCTGCCACTTTCACAGGCTGTAAACATCTGGGCAAGGCCTTTCATCTGGTCAATGTGGCAAGGGGACCCAGGGGCTCTGGATTAGCGCCACGATAAAAACAGGCTCCCGCACTTGGTTTAGCAAGCTTCAAGCCCAACGCTGTGACAGGCTGTGTTAAAAAAAGCCAAAGGAGAGAAAAAAAAAGCTTCACAAGCCAACACCACAAATTAATAGTTTCCTCCAGAAGGCAAACTTGTTCCAGAGAGGGCTCATTAATTTAGCATTAAAAATGGCAAGAACTATTAGACATTACGGGTCTATTTTAGTGTTTTTCCATGTACGTTTATTAAACTATTCTATAAAATCTGTAGTTGACATTGTGCTATATCATTGAATAAAACATAATTTTCAGTTAGTTATTGATAAATCAATATATTTGTATATAAAAGGCTTATTCCTCAGAGCTCAAAACCAAAGTTAATGTAACTATAATCTATACATTTTTCATTGTTTTCATGGCGCCTCCGCTTTATTGGATAGTGTAAGAGCGATAAAGATGGAAGACAAAGGGATGACAAGCAACAAAAGTCATGAGTTAGACTCAAAACATTGCAAGCCCATGGCATGTACCCTATCCTGCAGAGCTACTCTCTGCCCCGGGCTTTTTTTCCCCCCTAAACTTCACAGTAAATCTTCAGAAGCAAGGTGTCAGTCAGCACCAGTGTCATCCCAAGAGATGATGTCATTCATCTATCTATATATAGAGTCATATGGACGCCGATGTGTCTACAGTGTGTTTTATCTCATTGAAAGGGCAAGTGATTTTCTTTCACCGCCGTGTCAGGGTTGAGATGGACTGCGGTTCAACAACATTAATATTTAAGGAACCTCTGCAACCGGTCTCACCCTCATCCATTATTTGGGTGCTTTCTGACACTCACAGATTGTTGTCCCTGGGTGACACACAGGCAGCATCCAAATCTTACCCCATATATTGAAGTAGCAGAGGTGCTCATAGGTGATGCACAGTATTTATTCCTGATGGAGGCAGCTCTGATTCCTTGTATGATGAGCCTTTGCCTTGGTGGGGACCTGCAAAAATGTAAGCAAGTAGTTTGCATTTGTATAAGGCTACATATGGACCAAGTGATATGATGATAAAATGCATGTTGCTCAGTCTGTTGAGTTAATTGTCCGTCTACCTGACTTGCATGATGATCAGATAACATTTTTTCCCACTTGAGGATTGCCGCAGGGGAACATTTTGCCTTTTTCTTCAGTCTACTCATCACCAGTTTGAAATGATGTGCCCATATACAACATGTGTGCATGGATCTCAACAGCAGTATATCTCAATCTCACACACACATGCAGTCTCACATACCTGGAAATGATTTCAAGGACTCAGGGGAATGTGGCCCAGCCGACACCCCAGTTTTGACACTGAGAAGCCCCCCCTTCAGCCCCAGCCCCATGTCCCTCCCCAACCCACCACCTCTGTGTCCTGTTACTTGGGCCCCTAATGCATCCCCAGACCCCTACCAGAGCAGAGGCTCTACAACATGCTGGAGCAAATCAAGTATTGACCTGAAGCAGTTATGTGCTGTAGAACATTATATTCTCATCCGGGTGGCGTGGTGACTGTAAAGAACACTCTGTTTGCCGTGAAACATGGCTTTGCTTATGCGCTCTGCTGCACGCCCAGGCGCCCACGACGCTCGTACATCAAGCGCCGGCCTTGTCGCTTGCTTTATTGAGAGGGAAAACAAAGGGTTGAGCCGGTTGGAATCATTTTTTTCTCAGGACGATTTTTCAAAACAGCACCAAAAGCTTTCCTTTTGGGGTTTCGGGGTGGCTGAGGAGGAGAGAACGGGCGATAAAATTGATGAATGGCAGATTGATGGATTTCATTCCTCCGCTGAGGAGAAAAACAAGAGAGATGCACATAAGGATTTTTTTTTATGTTTGAAGAGTTCGAGAAAGTTACTTATGACAGATGGAGATGCTGCGCTTGTGCACATTTCCATGCACAAGTGATCATAGTAGTAGTTTTAGTCATAGTAGCTGCAGCAGCACTTTTTATTTATAAGCCACTTGGACATGTCAGAGACAGGAGGACAAGGGTGTGTATTTGGGAAATCATCTGTATAGCTGAATATTGACATCCTTATTTATATTCAGGGATCTCAGAAATGTAGGGTGCAGTGCTTCTGCACAGTGATATTGAATTTTTTATTTAAAATCTTAAATATAAGGAATAATATCACATGGAAGTTGAGGTGGTTGGGCTGAACAGTGAGTGTAAAAAGCGTAGGGTGCCGGAGACTGGGATTTGCTTTCTGACTCTTGTCTGTAGGTTAAGCCAATGAAAGCATCTTGTTTAAAGGTACACTATGAAAGATTTTCCTAAAAAAAAAAAAAACAATGTATAGACTCACACAAAATAATCTGTCTCCATCATCTCTTACAACCTACTGGAAGTGTGTGGCTGTGTATTTATCTGCAGAGACTCTACCCCCTGCCTGTATATTTTTATTTGGCTTTATTAAGGACATTCCTGGGCACAGTGTGCAGTTGAGGTTGGGACTTTATAAAAAGGTAGCCTGCCCGAAGATGCCAGAACTTAAGCAGCATGCATCCAAGAGGAAGCTACAAAAATTGCAGATTAAGTGCCAGAAAAAAAAAGGATAATAAGTGGACTAAGCTGGGGTTGGCTTTCACTTTTGCTGGGAATTCTGTTTATAAACGGGAACCAACTATTCCTGCATAGTTTACCTTTAGGTTTGGGAAAAGATCATGGTTTCAGTTAAATGTTAATGAAGTAAATATGTCCTGTCTTCTACTAAAAGTCACTGTTGACATTTTCGATATTAAAACCAAGACCACCACCTTTCCCTAACCAAAGTCAAGTGCTCTGTTTTAAAGAGACAATTCATCCCAAAATCCTAATGCATTTTTGTTCTCATACCTTTAGTGCCATTTATCAGTCTAGATTGTTTTGAAGTGAGTGTCCAAGTGTTGGAAATATCAGCCGTAGAGATGTCTGCCATCTCTCGAATATAACGGCTTGATGGCACTCGGCTTGTGGTGCTCAATGCGGCAAAAAAAAATCCATTTTAAAAACTCAACAGCAATGTCTCTTTCCAAAAATCATGACCCAGTTACTTAGGATAATTCACAGACCTTGTTGTCAGTAGATTTATGTTGGAAATATTTCTAGGGAACTACACCCGCCTACCGAATCACTGCGCAGAAGTAGGCGTGCCGGGCAGAGCTCGGTAGAAAGAAAATAGTTCCTACATTAAAATGCCCCATCAAGGTCTGTGGATTTATTTGAGTAACTGACACATAACTTCTGGGGAGAAATATTACGAGTTTTCAAATGTATTTTTATTTGTTGCGTTGAATGCCTCAAGCCAAATGCTATCTAGCCATTACATTCTAGAAAAGGCAGACATCTCCAGCATATATCTCCAACACTTGGCAACTCGCACACAAAAAGTCTATATTGATATATAGCACTGCAGGAAAGACTGTCCCTTTAATGTAAACATGAAAACATTTAATCTGCTTTAACTGCTACAAGCAGATATTAGGGGGAAAGCAAATGACACATGTCAATTTATGGATTAAAAATTTTGCAATTTAACGTAATCCTGTCTACATAAAATGTATATGCTAATGAAAATTAGCATTATGTAAAGGTTGTTTCTAGGAGATGTGGTTGGAGTAGATGTTAACAGCACAAAGTTTAGTTTTGAGTGAGTAAATGTATTGTTGTCATGACATTTAAGCACATTTCCATTTCAATTTGGATAATACGAGATATGTATTGTCCCGCCAAATAAGCACCAAACAATGCGCTGGTAATAAATATAAAAATATATGTTTATAAATCAATTGCATTTTAATAAGAAATATCATATTTAATCACACAGCTTCAATTTTTCACCATTGTATTCTCTCTCCCAGTCAATGCGATGCCTTGGACTTTAATAATGAGCCATTAAACAATGTGTTTAGTGAATTGATCTGTGAAGAAACACACAATCACCAACAGCCACTAATGAGTTCCCATTTGTCTCAGAGAGCCGGGAAGAGACAGAGTGAGCAGCCCTTCATCCCTCTCTTTTCTCTCTTGGTTTCATTCATTTATTCCTTTCTTCCCAATCTCTTTCTCTTCTGCTTACATTCCCTCCTTAAAGTCCTTTTCCACATCTCATCCAATACCTGCCTCTGTATCTGTCCATAGCTCACTATCCCCTGCTATGCTCCTGTCTGTCTTTCTCTCTGACTCTCCTCCCCTCTCCCCCCTCCCTTCCCTCCTAAAGGACACAGGTGACTGAACCCATGACTGTCCTGGCGTCAGAGGATGATACATAACAGCTCAGCCTCAAATGACAAATCCAGCCGACACTGGGCCGAGAAGAGACATATTGATTTTTCAATGATTAATAAGTGGAAAATAATTGTGTTTCATTAAGATGGATGGAGTTTCATTTAGTCCTGTCTACTCTTCTTCACTTCAGCGCCAGGCAGGCAATCAAATCTGCTGCTACCACAACCCGTTAGCCTGCTATGGCAACAAGGCCAGCCACATGTGTTTCTGTGTGTGTGTTTGTGTGTGTGTGTTTGTGTGTTTGTGCGCTGCTGAGAGAAGGAGAGCAATGCGGAGAGGAGATGAGAGTCTATCTCTCAAAGGGGTACGCATTTACTCGCAGCAATAGCGGGGCAAAATACACAGACCCCATGGAGAGATCACATGTCGACCGCAAGAACTCGACTTTTCATCCCGCGAATATTTCGACAACACTGATTATGTTTACATGCATAGAGATTTCCCCTCTGAACGAGATTTTTCATCCTGGTTTTAGGTCAGCACATTGAAAATATCAACACTTGGTCAGAATAACCCTGGTTAGCTCATGCCCTTATTATGGGAAACTGGAAACCAGAAACCATCGCTGGTGATGACTGGCCAAATGTTGGTCCCTCAGAATCAAAGAGCTTCTTTCTGGACTCGCTCAGCATTTTGTGGTTATGCAGATCACAGAAGAGGAAGAGAAACCAATTTCCTCACTGATAGTAGTTTTAACATGCACCCGAATGTGCCGCAGCTACAAGCCGTGCTGCATTCTGAATGAGGGGCGCAACTCAAGTGGAAAAACTTGTGCACTCTGTCTTACTTACTGGTCTTACCTTCACATGCTGATTGTTACAAGACCGGGCATGTTGCTCAATTATGGGAAATGTGGGAATTCAGTAACTGAAGCAAAAGGAGATAAGAAGGGTTGATGGAAAGCAGGTAACCTATAAAAGTACTCGGATAAACATCACAGCTTTTGTGTAGGTTGTACGTGCAAACTGGCACTGCATTGTGGGTACACTCTGATATGGTGCTAAGCAGTACTTAGCAGGCGGTAAATGAACACTGGCCACTGGCCAAGCGCTTGCAAATTTTGTTAGTGGCCAGTGAATCTGTCTAATCTTGTTATGAACTGTGTTGTTGGAAAATTATAAGCAAAGATGGATGCAGCAGGAAGGGATAATGTTTCACAGCTTTGCAGCTTTGTATATTTTAAATAAAGATGATTATACAGCTAATATAATCAGATATCTATGGGAAAAAAGACAGATAAATGAAGATTAACCCCTAAAAAAGATTTTATTTCCCACACTGGTGCTTGGTATTAAGATAATTATTTTATTACAGTATATGGGGAGCGGTATGTGAAGGTAGTCATTTCCATTTTGCCTATGAATGGAACACTACAAGTGGACCAGGATACTTGTTTACGTGTTTATTTACAACATCAAGGATACCGACTTCCATGTATCAATTTATATTTCATGTAACCTTGACTGTAAGTAGATATGACTAATATCTGGGTTAGCCTACTCTGTGCATGTATCAGACTACATAAACGTGGTATTTATACAAACTGTACAGGAGATCATTTTGAATAGATTATTTAAATAATTTCATCATGAGTTCAACATGAATATGAGCAAAAAACAAGCCTCCCTCATAAGTTTTAATGGTTTTAATGGAGGAATCATACAGCATGTCGACATTTGTCATGCAACAAATCAATGCAATTACCCAAACTACTGTACATCACCCGCTACTTGATCAACTGCTACAGTGTGTCCATTGAAAAAGACATAATAACATTATCCTGGAGGATAAAGCCATACAAGATAGGGCCTTGTTTTAAATGAAGGCATCAGAGGAGTGGGGGGAGGGCGGCAGCACCCCTGTCCTCCATCCCAGCATCCCTGTGTATCACTTTAATGTTCATATAATGACATCCCCTCCAAGTTTGTGTCATGGGCCATCAACAATCATAATTGTAAAGTGATTCATTGACTGATGTCGTCAACAGTGCTACTGTCAAGAGAAACTGATACCGGAGAAAGAGAATAGGGCCCTCTAATGAATATATCAATAACCAGTGACAGGTGAAGGAGTACTCCTGACGAAATTTCAAATAAGCTCTAACACCTCTCATGGATGCCTTCATTTGTTTTGCTACAGCACTTTCTGCCAAGGCGAGAAATGGAATGACACAATTAACAGCAAAGAGTCGTGTTATAAATACATTTTTTTTTAAAAAATGTTTCCATTTATTAGTATTTGTAAACTGTAAAAAAAAGTTTGATTTTAAAATTCTAAGTTGCACAGGTTTGAAACTGGATTTCATCCTGCCTGTCGTCTTTGTTCTCAGTGTTTAGTTAATATTACCAGTGTCGGACCTCTTCACCCTGCACACACATACACTCATGCTTTTGGATGCAGTAGAACAGTGTATGATACCACCAGGCTCGTGTCTCAGAAAGGATAGTTCACTTCAACATTTGCTCATATCAAGGACACCATAAGTAGGAACCTCAAATTGCTGGGGGACCGATTTGTCGTCTTTCGCCCTGTGTGAATGTTTGTGTTTGTCTTTGTGTCTGTGTATAATCACCTACACACTTCACAGGGGAACACTAGTGATACATCACCCAAATGAGGTCCAGTCGGGGCCATGATCCATCACCGCAGTGTCTAGTCTAACAGCGAAGGTAATGAGAAAGGAACCTATGCAACATTGATGGGGGCCTGGCTGCCGACAACTCATGGACAATGGTATTGATGGCTGACCATCACTATTAATGGCTGTTTAGGGTTATGAAACAGAAAACAGGAATGATGCCGATGCACATTTTGCTATTTTTTTCAAATCCAAACATTCAGAACTCACTGTGATAACCAGTGTGTCCACATGTGCATCAAGGTGCGAGTACATGACCATGTGTTTGCACACACTCAACTCCTGCGTACACCCGTCATCCTCACCCAGACGGGGGAATAAAAACCTGGCCGAAATGCAATTAAAGGGGCACTGTGGTGCTCCATTGTCACATCACGCTGGGGCTACCTCTCTCTGCCTGCCGCATTAATAGGGTTTCAATTGCCAGCGCCCGCTTCTTAATGGCTGATTTATTTCATTTTAATACCCTTGTCATGAGGTAAGGCCTCGACTGTGGGTCGCATAATAGGGGGCCATTTTCCTCTCTTTCTCCAGCGGGAATGCTCGGCTCTAAAGATCTCCATTTGATATGTGGGCCACAGCCCTTTTGACTAAGGCAGTGGGGGTGGATGAGGTTGGGGGATGGGATATTTGAATATAAGAAGTGTTATACATACTTATTCATAACTGCTAACTTATTAGAGATTACTTACATGCAGTTGAATGGATTGGTATGAATAATGTTGGTAAAAGTTGCTCTTTAAGGTCATAATGAAGAAAGACAGGCCAGTATCATAAACTAGAATACTACATAATTAGTTAAAACAAGCAAATATAAATTATCTGTGACAGATTATACATCATATCTGAGCAGTTATATCTAAACGTAGCAAAGGTTTTCCCAGCGTCACCGTCTTTGTCCTCATCTCTCTCTCCGTTTTGATTTGTAGGACAATGGCAACCCTGTTCCCAAGAGAAACTCAATTGACTGGAACCTCTGTCATTTAACACACTATTAATTGACTAATGTGCATCACATCGCTATACAGCATAGGTAGATGAGGACCATGGGGCCTTATCAGAGTGGATTATGGGAAATTAGCTGAAGCGGCGACAAAACAGGCGCGTTCCTGTCTTTCGTCAGCATCGCAAGAGCGCACAATCAGCTGTGGCAGAGCGGATGTTGCTGTTTAAGATTATTTGCACAAAGGCGATTATTCTAATCACTTAATTCCGGTATTATGAGACATCTGCTCTGTTAAGCTTTATATTTCCATTTCCCCAGACAACTGCGTGCAGACGAGACTTCATCAATATCATTACTCACTACATTGTTTTACTCAAACAACGCATGTATGATTAATGAATAGGCAAAAGACAGTGTACAGCCGTAATTCTCACAAATCAATTACTCATGCTAAGGAGGCCTGTGTTGCAGATCAGCCATAATATAGTTAATCATACACTTTCAATGGAATGCATGAAGTCAGTCATTCAGCGTGTGGGTGTGATAATCAACACTAATGTATTAAGTGTTTACTGTGTGCATGCAACGGGAGGTGTTAATGCGTATGGTACAATCCATACATGCAAACATGCTCTGCAGAACATGCAGGGTTTTTTTGTTGTTGAATGTGTCCATGTAATTGCATTATGTACATTACATGTCGCTTTCCTTGGATATCACACAATAAATGGAGAAGACAAATGCATGTGCACTCCATCATCGTCCCCAGCACATGCTGTTTACTGTATGAGGCGCCCAGCTGTGAGCTACAGTCGTGAATGTTACCATTAGCATAAGAGGCTTTGAATTTGAATGTCTCTGCTGGTATCAAAGGACAGTTGTGGCGATAAAGTAATCCCAACAAAGTTCTGTTAATTACAAAAACAGAAAGACCAGTTTGTGAATACATGATGCACAGAAATATCACACACGCACTGACACCGCCACACATCTTCTCACAAATAAACTGCTGTCCAAAACATCAATGAAATCACTATTTCAATTATGCTCCCCGAGGTGTCAAATGAAGTATATCCTGATTATGGAGCTGGGATCCATCCATCTGGGCTCACTCGTCATTCTGGCCTAACGGCTCTAATTAGCTTTCTGTCTATAGACTAATCTTTCATTCATCAATCGATTGATTTTCCTGTCTTCATTACTACTCGGCTGACATTGTGTCGCTGAGTTGAAAGCAAAGATGGCCAATCCTGTGCGAAAGGTTAAACATGTTAAGCTTGGCAACTAGCAGCAGACAAGCCATTGTTTGAGACAGCTTTATAAATGAATATGTCATGTCCAGCAATTTTTTGTATTAGTGGATGGACATTAATAATAACATACAGCTGAGGAAATATTGTTATAAAGAGGCATGAGCACATCGGGTTAATTGTGCTGTTATAAATAGAACAAAAATCAATTAAAGTAGTTGCTTTGTTTCAAATGAAGCGCAGCATTTAGAATTGTTAGCTACACGCAAAAAATAAATTGAATCAACAGCACATTCTCACTCCCAACTCATCAGTGGCCCAACATGTCAGACTATGAAGCTCCAGGTACTGCACTAATGTCAGTTTTGGACATGCCAGGGACAGCGTGTCAGTTTCCTCTTGTTACATGCCAAGTGTCTTTTCAGGCTGAACTTCCATGTCCACAGGAAAGTTTTTTGCTTGTTACATGCATACAGTCTCTTTTCAAAATAAACCTCCAATGTAGGTTTACTTAGCTTTTAGGTTTACTTAGTTATGTTTGTGCAAAGTAATCATGACTTGGGTTAAAATAAATGACAAGAACTGTGGTCTAATGGGTGGAAGTCCTGTGTTTGTTTGACCCTTGTCCACACAATAGTCCCCATTTTATCAACTTCTGACAGTTTTTGGAGCTCACCGACAAAATCCTTGGGTCAGAGACAAATCGGCTTTGGCTTGGCACTCGCAAATGCTCACTGATGCATTGCAGATGCTTCTCAAATATCTAGCATGCTAAATATCTCGACCTGTCAAGGGCTTTATGGACGAGCTACAGCCAGTGACAGTGTAAGACACAGATTGAGGACAGAGACAAGGTGTATGTGTGTGTTTGATTGAGAGTGAGAGAGAGAAAGTGACAGAGAGAGGAAGACAAGGTGAAAGGTAGAGTATTGTTTATGTAAGTTACTGGACTAAAAACTTACATGAATCATGGCTCTGTAACTTTTTGACTTTGATATTTTATACTACAATAAGCAGCTGCCAGACCCTGGGTTGTGGGTCGATCCGTGCATCTCGACATACTCATATGGGTTTCCTCCAGGTTGAAGCCCTTGCAGTGTGTGACCCCATGTTGCTGGTCAGTCAAGTTGTATGAAAACCACCACAACTTCAAAACTTCCAATTACACAAGCCGTTCTCATCCCAACTTGTCAAATACCACCGCTAAACGTCAAAATATGATGCGCTAGGTAGCCTCCTGCATCAGTTTTTTGCAGTGCACTGACAGCGTGTCCATTTACGCTTGTTACATGCATTGTGTCTTATTAAAATACATTTTGGTTTTCACATAAACGTATAGTTTCTGCTCAGTTTCTTACATGCATCTTTTTCAAAACAAACTTACAACATAAGTAAAACACTTATAGGTTGTAGGTTTATTTCCTTAAGTTTAGGCAGCAAAAGTCCCTGATTAGGTTTAAGAAAAACATCATGGTTTGGCATAAAAAAAACATATGGTTCTTACTCATGTAATGTCATGTCATGTGACATTACATTTTATGACATACATCACAAGTGTTATCAGGCTACACAGAATAACACACTACATTGTTATTCTAATAACGCCATTGACTTTTGGTTTGTCACAGAAAATGAACGGTTGGCTTCTGGGTGAAAGTCCAGCATTTGTTTGACCTATCCACTTCCTGTTCCCTCTGCCCTACATAGACTTTCTCACTCTTTATACCTTGGTAGTTGCCAGTGGCCTCAGAAATATTCAATGCATATTAGACTGCCACAAATAGTGTCGGTCTCTCGCTGACATCAACTGACTGTGATGTGGTGATATTTATCTACCTTAGTTGTTGCCGCCGGCGTCAAAAATAGCCGTGTATTATACTGCCACGAAAGGTGCCTCACTGTGAGGCACTACTTTAATAATGAGTTAAGAGTGAGAGCAGGTTGTAATCAACTCAATATGCCGAATAAAAGCATGGAAATTATTGCAATCTTTGTCCGAAGTTAAGATTTTTAATCGTACCTATCCATATGACACACGTTTATGTCAAATTTCTGTTTAACTGAATATATAAAAATGAGTAACGGATGATGTCAGCCAACCAATGGCCTTGTAAAAACAATAAAAGCACCAATAGGCATCTGTACCTCCTCTTTCATGATGATTAAAGCTAGTGTTGGCTGGGCGGTGGCCATGTTTATTCATGTTTCCGCAATTCCACCGCCATTTCTGATAACCTCTAGTTTTTCAGCTGTCTACGCCCTTATGGAAAGGCTTCGTTGTCTATGCGACATGTCCACCCACTGATGCCATATCGTGCGACGCCAGTCACGGTTCAAAGCGGAGATTACCTTGGGTTTTTATTTAGAGGAAGTCGGTAAACTTTAGTACAGTATCAACCTTTGCACAGAGCCTGCTGCGCCTGTCAGCGGGAAAATAAACAGATGGACATTTGTTGTTTAGAGCCACTCCGAATGATGGATTACAGCACACAGATAGCGGTAATTATCGGAAAACCATTAACATTCCGACACTATCCATACCCTTACGCACGTCTGTATTGTACTTTGGACATGGGATTTTGGAGCAACAGTACACAGGGAACATACACTGAGCAGAAAGAAGAAACGCTTGCTTAAATCCACTCGCCTTGCCCTCAGGTTATCTTTATCCTATATTTATTTTTATCCTCATTTTCCCTGATTCCCTATGTCTCTCTTTTTCTCCACACCAAGGTGTATGGGTTTACAGTAATGCAGAGTGTATGGGAACAGCAATGGCATGCATTGTCCCTGTTTGACAGCGTCTCAATAGATAATCTCTGAGTGTCTTGGATTTCGTTCAATCTATTAACCATAATGGCATATATTTAGTGCTTTCTAACTTCGCCTTGGGCTTCTGTCACCCTAACACAGCATTGAAAGTGGCAGCATGTTAAAAGCAACGGAATGGCACGCTATCTGGTTGCTTATGAGACCTGAAAAGCATTTTGTTTACATTGGAGGAGAGACAATTTATTTGTGATTCGCAGCAATAGAAGCATTAAAGCTTCCAGTCTTGTGAATGTAGGCGTTTCTCGAGACAAACTGATAAACCCTAATAAACCCTGGTTGACAGGAACAGCATGAATGCAAGTGCTATTGTATTTCTGCAATGAACAAAAGCAGCTGGTACAGTATCACATAGTAGAATGAAAAGCTGCAATCTGTGTAGAGTTCACTCAACACTTCAGGATTTTGTGACCATCCAGGGATACAGTGGAAAGGAACACAAGAAATACACCTAGGCTCAGCCGCTATCCTGCGGTATCCCACCCTATCTGCTGACACACACACACACACACACACACACACACACAGTAGGCTTACAAGAATCTGATCTCAATACAGCTTGTGGATGATGTCACGGCTATCTGATACATTAGTTTGCTGAGGTATTACACTCTTATTCGTTATTGGCCAGTCATGTTTAGAGCACCAGGTTCACAGATACAGTTTGTACCAGCCTGTCACACCTGAAAAAATGGTGAAAAGAAAAATACTAGATGCACACGGTTTTAAAGTGGTAAACTCCAGGCAGTGTTGGAAAGGAAATATAATAGGTTGCAGATTTTTAGTTACCCTGTTTAAAATGTAATCTGTGATATAAGTATTTTAAATACTTCATCAAAGTTATGTTACTTATTACATTTGATTTATTTCTTGATTGCTTTTCTAACACGTGTTTCTAACTTAACCTTAACCTAATCACCAATATTTTGGTTAGTAACTGTAGTTTAATTAGACATTTTTTTTCTCAGTAACTGACTTATTGTAATTACATTTAATTCGTAATCTAATTACATCTAACTAGGCACATGTGACTAATTACCCCAACACTGACTCCAGGTGAATCTGAGGTGTTCTTAAAATCGAACTGGTCGATGATAGGAAAAAGTGACGGTACTAGGCTAACAGTACTTCAGACACTCTAGCATCGAGTCAGGAATGTTTAGTTAAAATGCCTTTATTGTTTCAGGGCGCATAAAGGAAAAATGAGTATTTACTTTGCACATTTCAGTGTCTTATATTCTGTTAAAACACACATAAAGCAATGTTTTGATATCTACTACATTTGAAACTAATATTCCCTTTCCATTTAAATATTTTATAAGCTAATTCTACCTTTAAAATAAACCTGCAAAGAAGAGGTGATGTGCTTTTTGGAATACCATCAAAAATCATATTCAGGTGATTCTTAAAATGGCGGTCACAGTTAATGGCATAAAGTGTTTGAAATTGGCAGCACCAGTCTTTAAATTTAATTAGTGTTAATCCAATACCTATACCTATACCATTTCTGTCAACAAAAATATGATGACTGTGAGTGTGACCATATTATTATTATTATTATTATTATTATATTTCTTATTATTATTATGTTCTTTTTTTAATTTAGGGGATAAAAATTACAATTGAGGACTGAAAAATTGTACAAAACACTTTTATTTATGTAATAGAAATAACGCTAGTTTTGCTTCAGTATCCTGCATGAGCTGAATGCTCATAAACTAGTTAGTAATTAATAACACATACACCTCCATTCAACGTTATATCACAGCATAGCATGTGATATAATGTTGAAACACTGTTGTGTTTTTCTAAACAAAAGTAAAACTACTTGTCCACGTAACATAGAATCAGAGCATTTATCTACAACTTAATACATAGTTAAAATACGGTAAAGTTACACTGCAGTAATTTTAGTAAGACGTGTTCCATATAGAGCAACTTTGAACACGTCAAAAGATCCAAGCATTGGTTACATTTTCTGGATAACACCACTATGCCTTTAATGTTTCATTAGTCCTTATTTAAAGGAACAAACTGTACTTAAAGGGCTTTTACTCTCTGCTTCACTATATGTCACAGTATCTAGCAGCAGGAGGCACAGTCTTGTCTTCAGCGGCGGTGGTTATGGGTGGATGAGGAAATACATCACTTGTTCTAATCTTGCCTTTTCAAACTTGATAAGAAGACATCTTAACACTTCCTGAATCATCTTACACCACTCTCACTGTGTGTAGCAAAGACAATGAAAACAAAAACATGAGGCCAGTTTCTTTCTTGTGCGTATTTCTGCCCTCCCCGTTTATGCTAATCGCTGTGGTGTTGCATGATTAGTGGCAACTATTTACAGTAGAGACGTTTGCTAATCAACTCATAGAGTTATGCTGCAGATCTGGGAGCAATTATGTCCACACACAGAGCCTATATTTACAACACACACACATACACCCACATACACCTACACAGACCTAAGCATACTTTTACACACACATATACACACACACACACACACACACACACACACACACACACACACACACACACACACACACTTTTAAGAACACATCAATTACCAGGGCCAGCGTTTTACATTTAATCTTCTTATTGGATCCTTGTTAATGTTAACCACTTCCTTCCCCTGCAGTTTATTTTGCTTTTGTGCATGTGGCCTGTGCTCCCAGCAAGTGTTCTTGGACCAGACCATCCATAACCTGCACAGACAGACAGACAGACAGACAGAGGGGGAGAGACACATGGAGCAGCTGGCTTTTCTAGAAGTAAAAGCGATATATCCAATTTAAGTGCAATCGTGGTCATTTATTTCCACTTTGCACCTTGAAAACATTGGTAGGAAAAGGGCCTGCTGCGGTTTAATCTCTTCAGTGTGCTCTTATGTCATGACACAATGATCTGAAATCAACTTAAACAAACTTTTAACTTTCTGATGCTACACCTGACCACAATCTTACTTCCCATAATGTTTACACCACTGGAGTTATCTTTGTTACCGTAAAGGTGATGATGTTATCATGTAACAATGACCAGGCCGCGTTTCCCAGAAATACCTTACCAAGATTGTCTCTTTCCATTGTGAGTCAGTGGGAAAGGTTGTGAACAGTTGCCCAGAATTTTGGCATTGTTCGGGTTGACCTCAAGAAACTGATAGGATCTCAGTTCTACAACAAAAAGGAAGTGTGAAGCTAAAGTTCAGGAGAAACCACCATATTTACTTTAAAACCAGCCCTCAGAGATTTAAATGTGAACTATGTAAATTTCCAACTAACTTTCTGACTTCTGTGAGTGAGCTGCCCTCACTATTTGCTCCCACATTCAGTGCACAAAAGTTCCCACCACTTATCAAAAAACCCACCACTCAACCCCTCCTAATCCACAGCGGTGCAACATTTTCCCTTTATAATTACGTAATCAATGGCCTTTTAAAGGTACAAGCAAATCACCATCATGGCGAGTCGCTGACCCTCTCCGCGAACCTTTGAGGCTTAGAAAAACGAGATTTGTACCAATCAGGGAGAGCTGACGCTTGACTTGGAGCCGCGGACAGGGAGTCAGGACCCCTAATTAGGAGTCCTAACCCCATACTGACAGACAGATTTGTTTTTGCCTTTGCCCAGTGTTTGGCCAAGATCTGCTGGGACCCCGAGATCAGCAGATATGCGTCGTGAACTACCAGCATCCCTCGATTGGCGTTCATTAACTGACTTGTTCAAACAAAACATAATCAAACCCCGAAAGCTGCCTCGGTGCACAATCCAAATAATAGAAATAATAGGTCTTTTCCTCCTCTCTTTACCCCACAAAAACCCAAGAATATGGCTCATACTGCAGGAGTTTTTAGCTGCTAAAAATACATTCGGATAAAAAGAAAAATAGAGGAAGAATCACACTCACTTTAAAGTCAAATAAATGTTCAGTCTGCACTTTGTTTTATTGATGTAAATTACACAAAGACAATATGACAGTCCTGAAAAGGAGGCATAGAGTCTGCATGCTGCTAATAATAATTGATCCGGTGCATTTCATTTCAGACATGGGGGGCTTGTTGGGTAAAGAGTGAATCCAGGCCATCAGTGCTTCTTATTAGGCATCTCTGGTATTTTCCAAACAGCTGCCTTTGATTATTCGCAGCAGGGGCTGCCACAATACTGCCATGAGATAGCATCAGCTGCCTCCAATGGTGCAGCCAGGGACAGGCAACAAGGACAGGATGCAGATGCAAACTCACACAAACACACACACACACACACACACACGCCAAGTAAAGACAAAGGCCAAGTGGCGTGGAGGAGGAGGAGGAGGAGGAGGAGGAGATGGCCTGCAGTGGCTCTCCAGGGCTTCCTGTCTTTTTTTCAGTCCCTGGAGGCCAAAGATACTTCCCATGGCTGGTCACGCTCATCCAGACCATTTCACATAGAACCCAAACCTTATTTGATGTCATACATAACCTCAAACCAGCCAGACCCACTTCCCCTCCCTGGCAGCTGTTTTTATTAAGCAACTGAGTGATGTTTTTACGGAAAGTGGTCCTGTTTGCACAATCAACCCCCCATTTTGCAAACATGAAAACTTCATAATTTCAGATTTCAGCATTATTATCAATTACTGCATTTTTAATACATTAAGCCATGATAGTCTTTTAAAAAGGCGCAGATGTCTCTGTGGGTTGCCTTCCATAAAATCTAATCTGATTAGAGATATGTTAAGGTGAGTTAGAAATAATGATAATTGTGACTCATTGCTTTTGCCTCAAATTTCCACCTTAATGTCAGGATAAACAACAATATTTAGGAAACTGATAATCAATAGCAGCATTAGATTATGGCATACAATCTCCATAATAACCGTAATGGTGTTTTAGTCTGATTAAAATGCCAAGGTGAGGTATTCTACCACCATCTGTTGAATGAGGCTAAATTGAAAATAGACTTCAGGAAGTGGGGGTGTGGTGTGTGTGGGGGCTGCTGCTGATGTCGACGTGGTGCTCATAGCCTTTTCCATTTCGGATCAAACCGAGATGAAACTTCCCCCCGCTGCTCGCCTTTACAGCAGGTGCTTCACGGTGTGTGCCGCTCTAAACTCAACCCCCTTTTACCCGCTGACATTTAGCAGACACACACATTTTGATCCCCCGCTGCCACGCTGCCAAATATTGAAAGGCAACGAGGAACATAAAGAGCACGTATTTACTTAGCGCTCGGCAATGACACTGCACAGGGGGTAGAGAGAGAAAGAGAGGAGAAGAGAGAGGTTAGGAGAGAGAAGAGTCAGCAGGGATGTATCTGTATCCATAGAAACCTCAATCAAAGCCGATTTGTGACCTCACGTTCTAGTCACTGGCAGAGAAAAAAAAAGTTGAGGGTGAAAAGCACTTAGCATGCCAACCATCAAGCCTCTCAGCCCGCAAGAGCCATTTGGCAAATAATCAGTTTGTTATTGGTCTTAAATAGTGCCTAATTAAAACAGTGACCTCGGCCAGGCACCCTCTTCCTACACCTAACCTAAACAGGAAAAATCTGTTTAATTGCAGCTGGAAAAAAAGATCTTTTTTCTATGGGGGGGTTAAGGTGGTGAGAGGTAATTGACCCTCTGTGAAACAAATGAATCCTCTGGGGAATCTGCCTCAGATGGATGTTTAAATGCAAACAGTAGTCCGTCCAGTTGCAGCAGAGGGCCAGAACCACGCAGCCCCTTCAGTCCCTGCTGAAATCCTATAAAATCAAATCAAAGAATCTGACATTTTCACTAACCAGAGGCCCTGGCGCCGGTTCCGCTACAATAACATATGGACTAACGGGACAAATTGAAATGAAAGTTGTAAATGAAGCTCATGTTAAAATGCCTGAGATCAGAGAGAGAAAGGCAGGAAGGGAGGCAGAGGGAGAGAAAGAGAGCTGAAGCGAGAGGAAAGAGAGGGAGAGAAGATTAGTGGTTAGGTGAAAATGTTTATTTTCACACTTCAAAGTTCCCAGCTCAGTGTGTGTGTGTTTAAGATCAACAGACCTTGTGATGAACAACCTGTTCCATGCTGGAAATACATTCTGTGAAACACAACAGTCCTCTGTAGAAACCCTGCAAAGCACTGACTGGGGAGTATTGAATTACAACTCTACTATACTGTGAAGCAGCCGGAGAAATACGCTCTCACTCCCCCTTTTCGAAAGATGTAGCTTTTATCTGCGTGTCTCAACCTCGACGCACAGACACAAATCGAGCCTTTTTATCTCGGCTCGGAAAACCTGCTGAATCAGTCGTGCAACGTGCTGAACCGCATCGTGACTGGTTACCACAGTTTGCTGTGTGTGCAGAGACTGTACGGCACAGTCATCAGCAACCACTTAAGAAATGATTTGTGTCACCATTTTAGTGGGATGCACGTTCTCCTTTTTTCACTTGAGTTTTGACATTTAGGTAGTTCTTAGGTGGCGTTCAAATGACAAACAGTGTTATGTTCAGTGTTGAGCTGCATAAATGGGAAGCATTATTTTACCACCAGGTGTAAATCATACATTTCCACTGTTTGGGGGAACTACTGAAAGAAAGAGAGCCTCTGTTTTTAGCTTTTGTTTAACTAAAATAACCAAAATGAGGTAATTTTCTCAGCCAACAGAAAGCCATGTGATCCTTCAACAGAACACTACAAATTTTTAAAAATGAAGTTAAAAGATTTGCAGTAAAAAATGGGAGAAAAAATGATGGGTTAAGCACTTTTAAATTATTAAAAAAAGAAAATTTATGTCTGACAAAAATGTATGTATCATGGCGTTTAACAAACTATTAACAGGTTTATGGGTATAGGTAATATTGTGGAGCATTTTCCAAAAAATATTCCCAAATTTGGTCATACTGATGACATTATGACAAATGATTTTAGTCATTGTTTACCTACTTTTTTATTTATTCCATAAGATTATAGTCTTTCATGTTTTAAAATACCATCCTCTCTCAGGAACAAGATGGTGCACGTGTTGTCAGTTGGGGAAAGGATTAGGATTGACGTGCATCAGTGGTTCAATGTATATAAAAAAAATCAGAATACAATCATGTGTCTGTCACACTCAGGTCTTCTTGCATGACTCTCATAATCAGCCACATTTTATATCTCCACTGAGCTCAACAGAGACGTGGCCTCTAGTGGCCTTTGACACATGATTGAAGTCGTCTGAGACACCAAAGCTCCCTGTCTGTAAACCCCTCGTTCGAAGCACCAAGAGATGGCAGTATTTCACAGAATATGTGGCAGCGAGCGGGGAGGTGGGGGATTATCAGCAGCCACTGCAGCACTGGCTTACAGCTTCTTCTGTTTGAATTGAAAAAAAAAAAAGAGAAAGAGGGTCTTATGAGAACTTGTAAAGGAATATCTAAGGAGCATATTGTCATCCCATTCCTTGTTACATCTCTATATGTCTCTTTTTAATATTTACATCTCCCTGCTGGATTGAATACCGCTACTGGCCCTCAGTTCCAGTGTGTGTTTAAAAGATAAAAGAGTGAGTTGTAATGTTGACGAAGTAATATACTGTATCAGAGTCAATTTATTTGTTAAAACAGATGGAGTCATTTCCTGTGTGCACGGTTTGCTGTCAGAGATTGATGCAAAAATAATTCTCAGTTTTGCTTTGTGATCAACCAATAAATGATTTTTAAAGTATAGTTAATTCAAAATATATTTACTATAATACAGAGCAATATCTAGCTACACTTTAACTTTATTTTGAAATGTTAAAATGAACAAAAAAACAAAGCCCTTTCCTGATGCACTGTGCTCATCCCACTAACAGTGATGCAATGTGATATTAGATTCACGCTCTCTGCTTATAAGTCAATATCATCCAGTCTGGCGACACACTTATTTGTGCCCTTGAATGAGATGTTTGTGAACCGTGTATTGAGAGGCAGCTGCTCAAATGTTAGGGGAGGAAATCAAATCTAAATAAACAAGTTGCACCAAATGTTTCATCAGCTGTCACGACGCGAGAGGAGGGTCACACAATGAGACGAGAGACTTCCTCCTCTCCCGTCTCCCTGCGTGGTGTTGGAGAGCCTGCCAAAGTTTTGACGAGTGTAACATTTTCACTGAGTCGATATGTGAGGAGAAGAAAAAAAAAGGAGATGCAGATAATCAGCTCCTGGCTAGTTTAGTTAGTATTGACTGCTTTTGCAATTCATTCTTTACATCTTTGCATACATTCTCTGTATTTAGCAGCAGAAGTATAAAACTTGATACTTTGCTGAACTTTGTTTTATTGTTAGTGGAATAAATTTACAGGAAAAAAACAAACAGAAAAACACATGCATTTTAATTTTTCTGTCTGTGGCTCCTTTCTGTTTATGTGCCACTTTGCAGATGTACAGTACATGAGTGACATCGCGTGTCTGTGTGTGCACGCCCACATGAAAGCATCCACCAAATGGCATATGTTAGGATGTGCGTGAGTTCCTCTTTTTGTTTCCTTGTGTCCTGCACATATCTGTGTATCCTCGTGTGTGTGTGTGTGTGTGTGTGTGTGTGTGTGTGTGTGTGTGTGTGTGTGTGTGTGAGAGAGTGTGTGTTACAGTGTGCGGAGGGTAGAAGTCAGGCCTAGGCCTTTGTAATGAGCAGCCTGGGTTCTTTCTGGTTCAGCTGCTCCTCTCCCTTATTTCACGCTGCGCTGCTCTCCAACTCCAGTGGCCCAGTGACTACAGTCCTGCGTCTCTCTCCTCCTCTCTGTCTTTGGTCTATTTCACCTTCTTGTTTCCTCTTTTGTTCTCTTTCCTTACCTTCTTTTATTCCCCTTTTCTATCTCTCACATTTTTATCTCCTTCCCCTTTTTTCCTCTTTCTCATTTCCCCCCCCCTTGCACCTAAAAATCTCAAATGGGGAACAGCGAGTGAGAGGGAGAGGGAGGGAGAGGGGGAGACGGAGAGGTAAAGAAGCATGCATGAATGGTCACTACTGCTCCATACCATTCATTCCAGTAAGCGAAGGAAACTGCCCTCCAAACGCTCCACCTCACCTCCTCCTTTTCCTCCACAGACACCACCACCACCACCACCTCTACAGGCCTCTGTGGGGCAAGGCTGCTTTAACACAGAGTGGTTTTAACAAGACGTGTCTGCACACACACACACACACACACACACACATGCACACACACACACAAACTGTACCAATCCCTTTCTCCATCCCTGTTCCTCCCCTGTATCTCCCTTAAAAGCCACTATTTCCGGAATCCCAGACAGATATTTTTTTTTTATCTTCGACTCTGCTTTTTCCCTTCATTCTTTTCATTGATGTGACTCAGAGTATGAGCACAGTTAAAGTCACTCTTACTGTAGCTGTAAAGGTATGGGGAAAGAATAAGAAGTCCCCTCTCTCCATCCAGTGCATTTGCCCACTGAGGCTTGGAGTACAGTCAGTAAAGTGGCGCTGCCTCACTATAGTCCTGCACATACACACACTTTCAATGAGTGCATTGAAAAGATGAAGGCACGAACAAATATGGAGTATTATTAGAATAGTAATAAAAGAGGGGGGAAATGCGACTACGCCTTGACTTATTTTCCTTCTTTTGATGAGAGGGAAGAAAGGATGTTCCACAAAGGGTCCAATAAAAGCAGGCTTCCCCGAGTGGAGGCAGAGCGACGTGTTTTTGAACTCCGGGGGAAAGAAGGCTTCCAGGCCACTCTTTTCAATGGGTGGGAATCTGTCAGTTAACTGAAGTAAAGGTGTGCTGTGGAATTTAAAGCTTTGTGAGTGACATTTCGGGGGCAACTTCTAACAACTGTAAAGTTTTTTTTTTTTTAGTTTTTTATTAGCCGAAGCTGATGAATGTGTTAGGGCTTCAGTTGCCGTTGACAGATATCTCGTAAAATCTGCTGACATGACCATTGGGTCTGGGTGGCGGTTAGTTCATGAAAGGCGGCGTGTGAAAGGAAATGATTTCTTAACAATACTGAATAGAGTTTTAATGTCATGGTTGAAATATCACTATGATTTTATTCTGATCTCTTTGAAAATTTGTGTGTAATCCAGATTTTAGATGTCACAATGAAGACCAACTTTAACGTGATTGTGCTCCAAAATTTAGTTTTAACCATGAAATACATACAAAAATAGAAAGTTTAACTATTTTATTATTTGTAAAATATCATTTTAGTATTAAGAATTTGTCCATTGATAGTGTTCTTTAATATTTAATATTGCTGATCTTCACAATGCAGGCAGTGTAGATAGCATTTTAATCTCCATTTTTCTCACTGCTTTGCTTACAGATATTGTATTACAGCGTAATGTGAGAAGACAAGTATGAAACCATGTTTGTGCAAATGTGTCATCTAATCACAAACATTAATGAATTCATTCAAACGCGACTTAAGACAAAATTTGAGCAGAATTGTTTCATCAACATTTTGACAGTGATTTCACTAATATAATAGTATTAGTATAAGAGTATTAGTGATAATTCTATATTCCGGCACGTATGCTTTTTGTTAGTGCTTATTTTGCAGTAGCGCTGCATGTGTCAAATGTCAGATGTCTTATTTGGGTGCAGAACTCTTCACACCTTGCTCCCTGTGACAGCAATCCTTGGAGAATGAATCAATTTACACCACACTATGGATATTAAAGCAGGTGATAAATATAATCGTCTCTGGCGATCACCTTCCAAAGTAGCCGTGTAACTGTTTTTCAGCGGCGTGAAATCCTTTATCAAGCCGTCGCTGGTTGACAGAAACAATTATCCAGAGAGGGAGGTAAATGAATAAAATTAGCACTTGGAGCCCCCTTGCACATTTGTGCCCGTGGCTATCACCATGCGACGACTTCCCAAACTCTTATCATGAGCCCGGCACCAGAACGGCATGGGCTTTGTATCACACAGTAACCCCCACCCATCTCACAATACCACTCCAAAATACACACACACACACACTGAGCCTCACACTCCATGCTTGGTTTAATCACACTGCTGTGCTCGGGCAGTGGCAGCGCAGTTCATAATGGACTAATTTCTGCTGTGGACGATTCCAAACCAACATACTGTGGTTGCAGTATATATGTGTAAATGTGTGTGTGCTCAACAGGCTTTAAGCACAGAGGAACTTCGGTTCACATACTTGACATACATTTTTATTGCAACAGGAAACACTTAGGCCAAATGCTCCCATGTTCAGAGGTGACTTGCGGTTTTGAAACTGGGCATTCCTTTCCGATCTCTGCCTGGGAGCTGAGCGAGAGAGAGACTATTAAATGAGGTCATAATTGTTTCCCCCCTCCCTTCTACCCCAACCCCATCTTCACCCCCACCTCCTTCACCGGTCCCCTGCATAGCATTTCCTGTTAGGACGGCAACCAGACAGCCTTTATTTACCCTGTGCTCATTTCCCTAAATTAATACCCCTCGCCCACATCTATGGCATGGGATCTTGTTTTGTGAACCTAATAAAAGTTTAGTAAATGCTCCGCAATTTGTTCCACTGGCAACGACTGAGCCTGGAGTGATGGGCGAGGTGGTGTTAGCTGGGGCCTGGTTTTTTAGTGCTGTAGTTATCAGCAGGGAGGATGTACAGCAAATACACACTTCTTCCAAGAACAATGACACACTTAACTCATTGGTCAAGTCCCACCCAACTACTTAGCAATACACCATGTTTTAAGGAAGTGGGAATGATCTGATAAATTGAAAAACTTATGAGCTCAGTGCTTTTTTTCATGAGGTAACGACACAGACACAACAAACTTTTCATAAGATTTAGTTATCGCATTATGTAAGGATTTCTGTTCATGCTCATGTAGCTAAATGTAGTGCAATCGACTGCTTTTGATGGGATAAAGTTTATTAAGTAGTGACATGGACACATATCATTGCATACTCATACTTTAACACAGATAATGCTAGAATTATTAGGTTAAAGTGAAATTCTGGTACAGTGTCTCTGGTGATCTGAAACTCCCCCAAGACATGGGGGTCCCTGTACCCCCATTTTGAATCCCACTAAAATTATCGTTTTAGATGTATATCTATGCCAAGACTGCACAATCCTCAGGCTGTCCTCATTCTCAGCTTGTACTTATAACTACTATAAGTAATGCACTATAATTCGTACATAACCACGTAATTGCTATGAGGCTGTGATCAGGTCATGTATGCCTCGCAGGCTGTCATTGGTCATATGATGAGAAGTCAGGTGATGTGGTATAAAGAGCAGCAAAGTCTGCATAGGGAGGTGGTCAGGGTGATGGAGAGCTCTAGCAGACACAGGACTTTTACCCAGGAGGCCAGGGTTTGTGTCCTGCGAGAAACCAAAAGATGATGCTGAGTTATTTTACTCTTCGTTTGTACGTAACATCTCTTTACATTACATTGTCACATCACGTTAAGTACATAAGATATCATGGCACAGGTGTAGATTTGGACACATCCTCCTCAAGATTTAGAATGAATGAATGAATGAATGAATGAAAATAGATGGATGGAAAATTCAAGACATTTACACTATAAATTGATGCAAGGCATATATTGATGCATAAAAATTCACTATAATGCTGGAAGTTAAGTGTTTGATGCTCAATTTTTTTTTAGCAGAGAACCCCCAAATCCACTCTTTCATATGTGTACCCTCCCTTGTTGAAAGAAAACCTACAGCCTTGTATTACAGTGCCAATTCATATGATGTCACACAAATCCGGTGCATAACTTTCTGTAAGATATCGTACGAACCGTTGTACAAGGAAACATTGCAGTCCTCTCCATATCTTGTGTCTAAAATTAGAAAATATTCAAAAAATTTCAATCTGCATCTGGATCCTGATCCTGAACAGTTAACATATTGTGACGCACATTCACATGACACTTGTGCCAGGAGGTGAAATTCACAGTGAAAAAACCCAACAGTACCTGACATTTTTAGGAAACCCTTTAAAAAACTCCTGGATCTTGATCTGCACCAACGTATAATCACTTGTTCCTTGGACCATGACTCCACAAAACTTTATTGAAATCTGTTAAGTAGATTTGAGACACCCTGCTGTTACTGTAACAAACAAGCACGCAAACTAACGAATGGAACATAAAACCTAACCTCCTTTTTTGGGGCAATAAACTGAATAAGTGTGTAATTTGTTAGCTTTAGTGTCCTTTAAGTCTTTTCTTCTACATTTGGTAATAATATGCTGCATTTAAGGAACTCATCTTGTGTTATTTGTTGATTCAAATTGTATTAATCACAACACATGCTTCAGTAATATTCCTTGCTGCGACTTACAGCCACTGAGTAAGTGTGTTGTCTCAGACTCCGCTCAAATGTGTTGAAAGTGCTACATCCTTTTTAAGAGTGTGCCACTGGTTATCTTCTTAACTCCTCAGAAAATCTAATTTCTCTCTGGGCAAGCATTTAAATGCCTAATGACTGATAAGTGCAGCTTGGACTGTGTGTGTGTGGTTCTTCCTTCAGCTGGATTGAGATAAGAAACTTTGCTGAGCATTTTTTTTCCTCTTTTCCGTTGGGGGGCAGCGATAACTCCCCAGCTCTTCATTCGCTGCTTATTTGGCATCATTATGTGTAATCGGCCTAATAGAATATGTCAGGGGTAATACGCGGAGGTTTGGCATGATGAAGCTGCTTTCTGCCTTTTGTGGAGGTAGCCGTCGCGGAATGACATCCATCACAGATGAATCTTTGGAGTAAATAGAGGGTTTCATGTTGCGAAATGAGAGTATTGATGCCATCCTACATGCCCTGTAGCCAGAACTGAGAAAAGAGGAATGGTGAGAGAAAGAGAAAGAGCGACAGAGAGAAAGGAATTGGGATAAGCGGTATAGGATATCCAGGAAAAATACTATTGCTATGGCTAAGCCAGGAATAATGACTTTATTGAATTTGACTGTGGTGCATTACGGTCTTGCATTCTTGAATGATTGACTTCTCTCTTTTAATGTTTTCTTTTCTCCTTCTTATTTTCTCTTCCCCTCTAAGACATTCATCTTTGGACACACAGAGACATAAAAATAATGTTTCTCAGAGGCGATCAGCAATTGACCTTGGGTTTTTTTCTGCTACGCTTCAGTTCCAACAGAAATTGTACTCCACTAATTGTGTGTAAAAATGTACTTTGAACTCAGTGGGGAACTTTAACTTGATTTTTGCCCACGACTGATGCCCCGGCACTGATGATTTATGTGTCAGTGTTGTGAATATACACTTTTTATTCAGTTGTTTCATGTCCCTCACACAAGTACAGTAGCTCATCAAAATCCAGCTCTGTTGCCATCTCCAAAGGCGATGCCTCTGCTTGAATAGTTTAAAGAGAAAGTGCACTACATTCAATTTACGATGCCCCCTTTTTTTGGTGATTGAAATTATATACACACTGTGCTCTCGTAAACACCACTGTCCACGCTACATCACAGACACACACACACTTCCCACACGCTCATGCATAAAAAGCACAATATAAGCCACACATCGTACGCACTCAGTCCCCCCTGACACGCACACATTCACTCACACCCAGGCAGAGTCCCTAAACCGTGACATCCAGGACCGTGCTATAATTACAAGGCAGATGAACACATGGCGACAAAGCGGTCTCGGGAGGGGAGCGGAGCAGAGTGGAGCGACAGAGGTAATGATCTCTAGAACAAAGAGGCAGACCTGGGAGAACAGGTTCAAGAGTCAGCCACAGGGCCACACGACACCACAGGCATGACCTTGGAGAACTTTCCGGAACACTCGAGACTCCCTCTCTGGTTTGCCCGTGCAAGATCTGCGCGTTCATGTTTATGCGCAAGTGTGTACTAGTGCAGTTCTGCTAGTGAGTGTGTATTTGTGCGTGGTTGTGTGTGAGCGTGATGCGTTCAAAGGCAGACGTGTCCTCGGGGGAGGAAAACCCTAGAAATTGGTTATTGTATCACTGAGGCTATTTACCTATTTTGGGGATTAACATATTTAATTCCCCTTCTTAATCCCGTTGGAGTTAATGCCCTCGCATTTCCAATTATCTGACTAAGTGTAACGCAGAGGGAGTCAGGGCTTCCTCTCTTGCCTGTAACTGGGTTTAGCATGCAGGTCGCAGAGCTGTAGCTACAGTGTGTGGTGTCTTCAAAGACAACTTGTTTACGCAATGGTTTAATTGACTTACCAGACTGACTAACTTTGTGTTCTGACATTTTTTTAAATTATAACTTCATTTATTCTAGCAAGAATGAGGTGCAGTTTAAGAATGAAGACTGAATCCTTTTTTTTTTCATGTCTCAATTTCATATAAAATGTGAGACACGTTATATAGATGCTGCTCTGATCCAGAGTGCAGGATGTTGGTTGATGATGCTGCAGGTCGTCATGTCTCAAACAGAAACAGCTCTAGAAAACTAGGGGTGTTTGAAAAATCCCGGCCTTCGTGACAGTGGCTGATCTTCCTGTGGGCGGCATAGACGGCTGCACAAGGTGCCACCCTGAAGGGGCCACCCTCCCCCAATGCAAATCCTGACAATGTAGTTCACCTTAATGTGTTCATCAGTGAGTGATGATGGGTATGGTGGAGAGCATTAGAGTAGGAGAAAATGAAAAGGCAAAAGCCATCTAGGGCGCAATTCAAAAAACAAGAAAGAAAAAGAGGACAAAATTTGCACATTCTGTTTTCTTCTATAGTTCTTATATAGTTGTTTATTTGTGATTTCTAAATAAAATACATATACTGAATACTGAATCTGCTAGGTCCAGCACTGCTTCGTGACCATCTTCATCACTTTGTTTTCAGGTAAATTAACAGCAAGAGCAGCTGTGAAGTTCACAGTTTACAGAACCATTCATGACTCTGTTTGAATGTTGGAAAAAGAGGTCAGTATCAAAGACGTTTGTGAGATGTAACAGAGCAGTTTAATCAAAGATCAATTGCTTTAATCCACAAGAATTTGCAATTACAGTCTGACCTATAGCGATGCCTGGCGCTTGATCATTTTTTTCCCTGCCTGTATGAATATCCAGCACAAACACAAATCAAGGTTTTCATGCCGAGATGAGATAGGCACCAACTGAAGAGAATTACAAATACTCCCACTAAATGGTTGCCAACATGAAAGAGAAACTATGGAACATTTTCGAAGTTCTTCCTTCAGGATAGAGTTTTTAACATTGAGTAATGAATGTGAAGTAACTTTTTTCCCCTTAAAAATGCAGACAATCTCCGAATGCTGGTCTTCAGATATCAAGAGAGCATCTTCTCTTCCCTTCATCGCGGTCATCCAGCAATGTTTTCAATCAGATCCACCTGGTGTGGCTGGTTCCCCAAAGCTGGGCTGAGTCACACACAAATCACCCGCTATCTTTCCACAACACCCGTGAAAAAAACAAAAAAGGAAGTGTGCAGCCAAAACACAGGCGCACACATGCAGACAGTACATCTGCGCATGCAAACACATACACACACACGCTCTCTCTGTGAGGATGTAATCACATGGGTCAGTCTGCTCAGTGTCAGTTCCCAGACTGGTGGAAAACAGAGGAAGCATGGCTTTTAGCTGCCTGTGCTTGAAAAGCCTATGACTCTGTGTCATGTCTGTATTTCTGTCTCTCAGAGTAGACAGTCACTTGCTAAAATTCCTCACAAATCACAGCTTGTAACTTTAAGAAAACAGTATGGTAAGGATTACAGGCTATAAATAAAAACATCGTGTCTATGCATGTGTAAGCATGAGCAATAAGTGTGTGAAGCTGTTGTGTGTGCTTCCTGAACACATGTGATTGCACTTGCCTTCCAAATTCACATCTTAAAATGAGCAGGAGGTGAATTAAGCGCTTCCTGAATGTACAGTATGTGCCCCCTTTTATGCGTCACAGCCGCTGATGATGAGTGCATTCTTCATTAATCCAATAATTACGCAAAGGCTACACTGAGCAAAGTTGTGAACCTCCAAGATTTTTTTCTTTACGCTCTCGCACATTCACCGTAATTGCCGTGTGCCAGTTCCTGCATGCCGAGCGCACACGGACAGCATGTGCATCTGTCAAGTCCGATTAAAGTCCCAAAGTTCTGCATCATTTAGGATCCATTTTGTTTAAAATATCCCGAGCGAAAAAATGAAATGTCAAGCTTGATCTAAAACATGCTCATGCTGTCTTCAAGGGATTTTTTTTTTACATCTGCAAATCTTGAAAGCAAGGAAAATTTAGAGACACTTTGTCTCAGCCAATATCAAAAGGCTATTCAGTGTCATAGCCATTACCCATAAGCCCTCTATTGTGGATGAAGACGCTGCCTGTCACAAGACCCCAGTCTACTGGCAGCGTCTACAGAACCACGATCCTGCTAACAAACCATTAATGAATGCATCAGATTCATAGACTTACATAAAACGCCATGACATACCAACTCGTGGCATGTTGGCGTGATTCACGCATGCGTTAATGTGTGTGTGTGCTCTTGTAAAAAGTGATTTGAGTTACTGTATACTGTCACAAAAGTACAGGAAGCCTTGTTGACAAAACATCAGATACAATCTCAAATTCACTTCGACAGACTATCAAAATTTTCACAGTCTTTGGCAATAAAACTGTACATATCAGACCTATGACTAACACTGTGGCATCCAGCAAGTGCAAAACATATTCTATTATTGCCACTGCTATTGTTTAATTCATTTAAAATTACACATGAGGTCATGTAAGGTTTTATCAACAGCTATGCAGATTCGCCATCGACATGTACATTGAAACGGCAAGAGAGGCGGGTCCGTGCTCTTGGCTGCTAAACGGTGATAATCATCAGAGATGTACCTTTACAGTGCCTCGCAAAGGTCAGGAACATCATGCATTGTAATGCATGATATTATGTAAGAGAAGGGTTTGAGGCAAATGGTACACAGGCAAGTAAGCTATTGGAAGATCGTAAAAAGAAGAGGTCAGGGCATTAGCTGACGGCAGTAATTGACTTACTGAATGTAAAAAAAAAAAAAAAAATCAAATGTAACATTTGTCTTCGCCCTTTGCTTAAAATAACTTTTTGAAATTTGTTAATATGAGAAAGAATAATAATTCTTAGAGTTTTGCTTTACTTCAAACTCCTTAAACATTAAGTTAAGAATATAAGTTTTATTGTGAAAGTAGACGCATTTTAGTGTTTTTGTATAAAGACCATTTATTTGTTGAGCACAACATTTCAAAATCCAACAGCTGTCCGATTTTGTAACAACTCTTGATTCAATCTCGATTCTTTTAGTAAAAAAAAAGAAGAGAATGAAGCACATTGTTTACAAGGAGACACACAGCCAAATCACCCTGGACAAATTCTCCTGCCTCCCCTCAACATAAAGGTCTCTTTATCTGCCCTCTGGAGTGACAAGGCCAATCCAGCATCTCTCCTCTCCATCAGCGCTTGTTGTACTACTTCAACTCATTCCTGAAAAAGAAAAGCCCCAGTCTTTCATTCGACAAGTTTGGGTCTTCCTCCTCCTCCTCCCTCTCCTCCTCTGCCCCCTCCTTCCCGTACTCCATTCGGTGGTGACAATCCGGTCATTATACCATCTTCACCCTGTCTGCAAACCCCCCCTACCTCACCCCACACTTCTGGGCTGCCCTCCGTCCTCTCCTGTCACCCCTCCCCTTTCGCTGAGCCACTATGAGCTATATTACTTTGACCCCGGCCCATCAATCTGCTTCAATTGGATAATGATCTGTAATCACGTTCTTTCAGGGGAGTCTATAAAACGAGCCGGGGCCTCAGCACCCCTCCTGAGAGGGCTCCTTCTGTTCCCTCACCCCTCCACACATTTGATCCAAGCGCTTCTCCTTTCAGCTTTCAGGCCCCCACTAAATACCCTCGCACATGGGCAGCCGCTGCAGCCGGCGGTGGGCCTTGTAAAGGGAGCGGAGGAGGGCGAGGAGGGGGGATTGATGGCTCCGCTGTTGATTTTTCATGGCCCCCGCTCTCCAATGGGAAGGGGCTAAGAGGGACAAGGTGGAGCCCAGCAGGAGGGAGCGGGGACACAGGAGGAGGAGAAGGAAGGAGAAGGGGTGTTTAAGGCCAGGCCCAGCTCCTACCAAGACTGGGGCCCCTCCGCCCCTCACATTAAAGCTGACCCTCCATTAGGTCGTTTTGTACGACAGGCTTGTAATCGATAGAGCCTTATAACTGAACAGGAGGAGCGTTGTGGGGCGGGGTTAGACGGCGTTAGGGTGAGTGTGGGGGCAGTGGGCGTCATGGGTGTCAAGGAAAGAGTAGGAGGAGAGGGATAAAGAGAGAGATTAGGATAAGGTTGATGGACAGGGAGAAAGAGGCAATGAATGAATAAGTAAATGAATGGAAGTGGAATGGAAGGCAAATTAAGCCATGAGCTTTGCCTCCTCCCAGCCTGTCTTAGGCGCTTTCTCCTGCTAAATTGGGTTTCAAGACAAATATAATCCTTACATGAGAGAAAAATTGAAAATCAAAATCAGGTTTGCAGATAAAAATCAAGAGAAAAACCACCGGCTAATAACAATCTGGTACCAAATTTCACTTTCTATTTTTCCGCCGACTTTCCTCTTCAGTTTGTTTGCAGAGGGAAATGACTTAATGTGTGTTACTGTATGAGATCTTAAGTGGTGTTATCACATGGAGATAAGATCTGACGGGAGGGAGAGCGAGCGCAAGGGGCTGTTTTCACAGCATATTGCACATTTCCAAGTCAAAACTGACCCCGGCGCGCCACCTCAGTTAACAGTTATCAATTGTTCTGTGGGGCTTCCATTGTGGCCGGTGGCGGGGCAAGCTGCGTCTCCCTTCATGTAAAACACACGTGCACATTTTGAGCACAGTTCAGGAGGCGAGTGGAGCAGCTTGACCGCAATTTAAAACGCCATCAGTCCAGTGGGCGCTTTTGTGTAATCTCTTCTGCGCTCTTGAATATACATAAAAAGGCTGTAGAGTTTTAAGGGCCATACAATAAATTGATGAATGGAGTATTTTCTTTCTCTCTTCCTCAATCTCTCAATCTTTCTCTCTCCCTATGAAATGAGGGGCCCGTCTTGTATATCATTATTCCCTCCACCCATTCTTTTGCAAGTTTAGGGCTCTTACATGTGGAGCATATGCCTATTGAAAGGGTGGCACCACGCAAGGCAGGCACAGATGGAGTCACCCTCCCCGTCAATGGGCGGACAATGGAAAATGGAAATCAAAGTTAAAGGGGTGCATCCAGCCCCATTTAGCCAACACAAAAGGTGCTTGTAGGAGGCAGGGCATGCGGGACGAAAGGGAGGGGAGAGGAGGGAGCGTCGGGGTGGAGGAACATGTCCCAGGCCGCTAGAGTCCATCCTCAGCTGGCCTCTCCATCACCGAGGTGATAGAGACATGCTGACACTGCGCTAGACACCCCAGCCTTGTTACTTTTAACTCCCTGTCGCACCGGTTGATGAACTGTGCCGAGTGATAATTGAATTCTTGTATTTGTTTTTAATGCCAGGGCTTAACGTGCAGTTTCTCACCTAAAATTGCGTCTAACACTTTACAACTTTAAATAAAAATGTAACAAAAAGCGCCTCAGCTGGCCTCCCTCCATTTCCTAAAGGAGAGAGAAATGCTGACGGGGTGCGAGAACACCAGGGATGGACTTATGACAGAAGTTGAATGCATATAAACTTTCACATTTACAGCAAATGGTTGGTGGATTTACAAGACATCCTCGGAGAGGGGATACAGTTGACAGAAGGTGCACATGATGATGCAGATTTATTGTCTCTTTTTATTGTGTGATCGTTAGTGCTGCACTAAAATCACATCAAATTATAGGTTTTGGATAATAATAAATATTTATTTAACATCCCTCTGACAAAAAGCATCAACAAACTAACTAAATAAATTAATTCCCACATTTTTCAACATGTCAGTCTTGTCGTTGTTATGAAGCATCACAGCTTTGACACAGACGTCCCTGTTTGTTTACCTTCTAGCATCATACACCATATCCATGACAACCTAATAGTAAATAAAATAGAGTTAATAGAGGAAGTAAAATAAACCGGAGGAGGAAGTGGTGAGCCGTCCATCCTGTTGTTGTGGTGGATGCTTGCTTTGAACGCAGCTCTGATGTGACCCATAAAACAGTGTGTGTTGTTTTAAGAGACAGTGATTTCACTCTCATTAAAGATAACTACACTCTACTGTACACAAGTGCACGACACCTCTGTGTTTAACAGTACAGTAACTGTATCCTCTCTCGGCATGGGTGCTCATTTTCCATGTGAGGAGCAGGTGAATCTCTTTCGACAAAGTTATTTTAGTATTTCATACAGTTATTTAGTATTAGTTAATTGTATTTAATTTGAGAAGCTTAGATTGCACAGTATGATCAGAAAACAATGTGTGTATATATAACATGTATAATCAAAATTATCCATATTTGAAGAGCTACAGTAATGACCTTTGTAACAATCCACAGTCAGTCAGTAAATATTTTGGTGTAGTTTTCTTATCTTCCCATGTGTCAAAGCAACCCTTCATGTATTGTCTCTAAATGACAATAATCCTTCATTTGATTTCTCTGTCGTGCAGTCTTGCTGGGGTGTCGGCGTCTGGGGAAGCTGAAAGATGGCAGGACATAATGAACCTTGCACTGACCTTTGACCCTCCTACCCCCGACAACATTACCAGCTGAGGGCTGCCACAGAGGGTCTGCTTGTGTGGTATGGCACACACACACACACACACACACACACTCATGTCCAAGATGGCCTCCCCCAAGTAATACAGAGTTATTATATTTTCAATTACTAACAAACACAAAGAAAATACTGCTGCAAAAGATGACACATTTCACTCTAATGATAAATTAACACCTCCTTCAAACTGTCCTTGGGTGTCGCTCCAAATACTGGAAACAGCTTTTTCACAGCTCTCACGGTTTTATCTGCAAGCTGCTTTTAGTATTCAGACTGCTGCTGTTTTTCCAGCTAGAGAGAATTCACCTCAGACGCCCTTCTGTTTTCTCTCTGTACTGTGGTGTATGTGCCCGTCCAGGGGGCACGACATGGTTGCTGAAGCGTAATACCCTCTGACATAATTGTGCTGTCAATCTACAATATCTCTAATGCATGAATAACTCATGACTGCAAGTGTGATATCTACTGTCTGTGCCTCAAATGAGATCTTTTGTTTCCAATCTATGTCTCATTTGTATCTATTTCATCCCATTTGCATTTGAATATATTCTTATCCATAAAAAAACAGACCATGACTCTGGTCAGTCCCCTGCAGTAATATTATATTCTGCTGTAAATAAAATGCCAAATGCATACATGCTGTCTAGGGCCTCACACTTCGCCTATTTAACTACTACAGAATATTAATATTTTAATCAGATTAAGACCTCCAGTTAAAGGTCGGTGTGTGGGATTTCGGGGCATCTATTTGCAGAATTGGTATATAATATTCAAAACTATGTTTTCATTAGCGTATAATCACCTGAAAATAAGAACTGTTGTGTCTTTCGTTACCTTAGAATGAGTCATTTATACCTACATACAGAACAGGTCCTCTTCCACTGAGGTTGCCATGTTGTTTCTACAGTAGCCCGGAATGGACAAAGCAAACACTGGCTCTAGGGCCATTCATATTTTCGCATCAGTAGTTTACCTACACGCTTGGCACACGGGAGAAGTTTCAGTTCTGTAACCTCACTGCTAGATGCTACTAAATCCTGCACACTAGACCTTAAAGTAAATATTTGTACATTGCAATAAAATGATATTTTAAGCAGCGTATGGTAAGTCAATTATACTGATGTATACAGCTCGATATTCCCATGCAGTTAATAAAATCCTTTTTGGTAGTCATTAATTTAAATATAAGGGATTAAGTTTGATTATTATGACAAACAAACAAACAAATTATTAAGAATTTGTTTCATCAGTTTAGTGTTAAATATTTACAGACCTCAAAATACTATTCTCACATATTTATCTGTCTTATTAGGAAAGGCAGAATGTAGCTCAGCTGTGATCTCTACTAGGCTTGCTCTGCAGAATCTGTTTTTCTCAGTCCTAAAGTGGGACGTGATTTTTCTCCTCTCATTATTTTTTATTATTTGTTTCTCACACTGCCCACATTCTCCCTGTTGAGAACATCGCCAGCGACACACGGCTAATTTACAGTGCACAACGCACAAATGAGGCCTCGTGTTCACTGTACAGCCCAGCTGAGGTCCAGCTTCTTAAACAAGTGCCCCTCCTTAACCTCACTCCATCTTCCTTCAGCCGGCCTGTGCGTTCCTACAGAATATGCACCCAATAATAATGCTGGAGTTCTGTGAAGCAGACTGACCACAGAGCATCCAGAAAGAAAGACCTCATAATTGTATGTTGTGTTTACATGTGTATCTGTGTGAGCGCGCTTGTGTCTTCCGCCTCATTGATCAGCGTTTCCGGAGCACGAGTGAACATCCACTGTAAGCCACTGGACTTCACCCCCGTATGGACAGCATGAAGGATCAGCATTGGCTTTTAAACGGTCAGCATGTGATTAGTCTAATAGCCTGACAATGATTGCTCAAGTGCCTGGTATAAATTACAAAACATAACGAGACATTGCTCCTTACTGAGATGTGCCTCATTTAGTAAAAGCAGCAGACGTCGCCACGAATACTGGAGGTCAAATATTTCAGTTGATTTTTTGCGCCACTTATTGTCTGCAAAATTTGACATTTTAGATTTGATACTCAAATGAAAACGTGCAAAGTAATGTGGGGCTTTATTTTAGGAAAAGCAGGAAGACATCCTTCAGGGCCATATCTTGATATTTTTTATATATATATCTGGATTTATATTTCTCCTGCATTCTTTTGAATATTACTGTAAGATAGGGTACTTAATTTTGTTTTATATCAGGGGGAAATAAAATCACTAGTCATCACATTTTGAGTTTGTAAAACACACACAACAATACAGAAACACCTGACAACACACAGGCACACACTCACAATATGCCAGAAGTGTTCGCACCAAGCCTTTGCAATAATTGACTAATTGATCCAGCTTGTCGTGGGTCCAGCCCGCCTCCTCTCAATGACTATCCAATCAATCCCGGCTCTCGTCTGAAATGGCATGTCCCATAACAAATTACAGCTAATGAAATAACCATCAGAATGTCATTACATTGGCGGACCCTCAGCATTATTACCCAGCATGGCTCTATATGTGCATGTGTGTGTTTGTGTGTGTGTGTGTGTGGGAGAGAGCGCTTATGCGAGTGTTCATAAACAGGTGTGGTCATGCTGTTATTACCCCAGATGCTATTTAGCACCTGAGTCGCTCTGTGTGATTGACAGGCCTGATGAAGGATCTCTGTCTTCTGCCGTCATGTTCCTTTGGTCAGACGTGATCTGAAAATCCCCAACTGTGGGCCGAGGACAAAGAGGTGGTGATAAACACTTTATATTGGTTTGAAATGTTCTACAAATTTCACATTTCCATGCACTTTCGAGGCCCTTGCATAATTTGCTCCGAAAACTTGGATCCTTGTCTCCTGGAACTCACACTCACTTAGTTTGTTCCCATTACCAGACCACCAAAAATCTCATTTAGCTTCGTTGGTTTCATGTACTCTCGATGTCCCTCCGACAAGAGACCACCATGGCAGCCCGCACTCTCCACGTGAGTCCAGCCATTCTCCTTCCATTCTGAAGCCAAATCCATCGCTTTTCTCCCGTCGCCTTCCTCTTCCATCTCCTCCTCCACCACCTCTTCTACCATTCCAGAGCTGACGGCAGATGGTGTTTTAATAAAGTCCAGTAGGAATAGGACTGTGAGTAAACAATGCAGCACATGCCAACTCAGTAATTGCTGGGCACTATTACAACCCCTGTGTCTGGCAAGGGAGGGAAGGATGAGAAGCAGAGAGGATAAAAAAAGAGAGGATGAGGCAGACACACAGAGAGGACAAATCGGGAATGAGAAAATAAGAGAACGAGGGAAAACCAGAAAAGGAAAAAGCAAGAGATGGAGGGGAAAGAGGGGGTGTGGAAGGGGAGGGCAGCATACACACATACACACCTAGCAGCTGGAGCCAGAAAAGCGCAGCTGGTGAAGGTGCAGGGAGGCCACAGGGAGGAGGGGGGCTGAGCAGAGCTGGGATGGGTTGGTCGAGGCTGCGCGGGGCTGGGCTGGTCTAGGCCAGTGGGTGCAGTCCTGGGCCTCCAGCCTCCAGGCTATGGGCTCCGAGCCCAGTCTCTGAGTCCCAGGCCCTGCTCTGTGGTCTCCACTGCTGACACAAGGCCAATGCAGTCCCCTGTCAAACCCCCAGTCAACGGTCAGACACATTCTGGAGGAGGTGGACTCAAGCAAGACCAAAGTTAAAGCTCCTGTTCCATGCAACTCTAATCTCTTTACTTGACGTAGACGAGTAGTAAATATGAAAAATGATGACTGCAATAGTACTTGCTTAGACTGAGAACACTGGCTGAATTCATACACTGCTTTAACCTGATATGTTGTAATCATTTCTACACATTTTAATGCACCCTGACCTTTCACAAGAAAAGAAAAAGCAGATGTCGGACAAACACACTCCTACATACGAGGTAGTATATGTTGCACAAAACACGAATCCCCTCACATGCACACCTTGCCATTTGATCCCCTTTTCATTGAGCCTTCATCACATAAGAGAGAGGTCCTTACAAGTCTGAAGAGAGCTTTCCCATGATGCACCATTACGCCAGTCGCCTCCAGGAGTGTCAATCAGAAACCATCGCTCCACAAGTCTGACAGCTCGGCTACCTTACATCACACACCTGTTTGGCTCAGGTATTCCAAAAGGAAATATGTGAAGTGATAGGTAACAAAGAAATACAAGCAAAAACACAACACCTATAAGCTGTTCAACACTAAATTAAAACCCAGCAATTCATCTCAAAGTATATGAATGTTTCAAATATTCTTAAGGCGCTTTTACAAGAAGACCCCTGCTAAATATTAAAAGCAGAATAAGGTTATAACACAATAATATTTCGTTTTTACCTGGGTAAAACTTGATGAAGCACCTCCCACAGCTATATAGTTAGTGGCTCTCATCAAAGACAATTAAGGAAAATGACTTTTATTTTAAAGCTGAGGTTAAATGACCAGTCTCCTTAACCTTGAAGTTCACCGTCCGCATGAATATTGAATGATTCTTAACCTTCTGTTCTAATGCTAATTGAAGCGGAGGGGGGATATTACATATTTGTAATTAGGGGCTGTTGGATAGGGCTTAAGCTCTGAGCCTCATTAGCTTAATCATGAGGACTCTATCAATTATGCAGGTGGAGGTATGGTGGTGATTTGAGAAACATTCTGCTCTGTAGAAAACTTTTTTCCCCTGCGGAGTAATTATATTGACGAATTCCTCTTGGACCTTGTCATTAATTCCAATCCCGGTGAGGGCACCTTTTTCCTGTGCGTAGGAATATATGTGAATGTAAGAGATTGTGGATGAGTTTGCTGCCTCTTCCAATGGATTGGCCATGTTATATGAAGCTAATCCATATGGAAGCTAACACAAACACAGCGCCCGAGGACATCACCCAAATACGACATCAAACGGCCTCCTGACAGGTTTACTGATGAGCACAAACAAGACTTCGTGTCGAAACACAACTTCTCCCTTATGACATCTTGAACTTCTGTCCAACCAAGTCTTCTCACATACTTTCAGGCCTTGAGAATTTGCCTTTTCCCCCTCAAGGCACTGCAGCGGAGAGACGGAAAGAGTGAAAGACAGAGAACTCGGCAGCTCGGAGAGAGTGAAATATGAGCTCCTCGCTCGCTCCTTCGACAAGATGTCTTCACCGTAAGGACACTCCCCACGGACCTGCCATATTTATTTGAGCACAAAGTGGTCATACACAACCACACAGCGCTCCTATCCTGCTCTCCAAACTTCTGTCAGGCCTCACCTCAGACATCTTCCTTACATCCAGTTTGCCAGCAGGTTTGGGTTCACACCATTAATCTTGAGCAAGAAAGCGGGAGAGGAGATGGCGGAGGGGAATTTGCGGGAGGTGGAAGAGGTGGGAAAGTGGGTCAGAGGACTCGGACCGAAGCGAAGGCAGCTGCCCCTTTAGCACCTCGGTCATCCTCCACATCGCCCTCGCCTCCTCTCTGAGGGGTGGAGGTGACAGTTGGTGAGGGACCTTTGAGAGGCCTGTGCTGCAGATTGGCTCTGGCTTTACTGTACTGGCCAGGCCCTGTATGCAGAAATGTTGCTAAGAATAGGAACACTGCTTTGGAGAGCTTTCTTTAGGCAGGTGAACTTAAGAGGTTGAAATGGTCCCAGATGTGGAGTGCTATACTTATATATGTCATGCTTACTCACTGACGCACTTGGGCCTTTTTGTTTTCAACCGACACAACTGACCAATTGCTGATTTTTCCCCCTGGACCCTCTGACATTTGACTTACCCTCATGTAGAGGCTGTGCACGTGCACCAGCATGGAGTAAAATGCAGCTAGTTAGCAGACATTTTGAATGAGTGTTGATATGACAGGTACTCAACTTAAAAACCTCACCATTCCTACTTGCATTTGCACTGCATGTTGTCATTATATTGAGGATCGACCGCTTATCGGCATGGCTGATTATCAGCTGCAATAAGCAACATTTTTACAATAATCAGAATCTTTATTTTTCCGACTGATAGCTGATAAATATACTCTGTGTTTCTGCTGTTAGTGTAATAGTAGTCTCAATGTGACAAGTTTTATCCTACTTTATAAACTGTAAACACAGTTGATCACTGACAATACAGAAATTTCATACACCAGACCACTGTAGTGCAGACTTGCCAGTGTGCATTCAACCCACCATGGGCTCTTTCATATAAGTCAACATCATGTTAGTCACTGTTACAAAAACTCTGGTAGCTGCTAGGCTAATTTCTGCAATGTAATGTCATAGGCTTATGCTAATAACGTGGGATTTGTGTCATTCTAAATCTAAATTCAAATGTGTATCTGTTGTAAATATCTGTCATTGGTCCCCTTGATAACCAGTAATTGATAAGGAATTGGTCCTGAACAAAACACATTGAAGATACAAATTAAATGAGCTTGCATGAGTGAAGAGTGAAGGGGTTTAAATGCTACTGCATGAGTTCTTCTCTCACAAGAACATATTCTTTTACTTAATATGTACCTCACTGATAATACACTTCCCCTCATTCTCTAAATGAACTCAAATAACACTCCATCTTTCAACACAGAGGAGTGGTGTTTCCACGTCAAGGGGGATGGAAAATATATAGCCATAAATGTATTAAAATATTGCTTTTACACCCCATCTATCATAGTGCAATTTCATGGGTCGCCTTTTTAAAAATTAATTTCATTCTTTGACCTGTTACGAGTGGAAGCGCTAACATGGGGTAGGCTTTGAGTTAAATTGCACTTGTGACTTCATGGATCACATTTTCAATTACCTCCGAACACTGCGTGGTGAGTGAGGGAGAGGGAGAGAGAAAGAGAGAGGGGAGATCATGAAGGCAGCGTGCACCAACAACAACTTTATTTACTGGGACAAGTGGTATGGAAAAGTGAGATTTAATGAGCTATGTTCAACAGCAAGAAGGTAATGGAGTACAAGCAGACAATGGCTGGTTGTCGATTGACTGCACACTGTCTGCTGTGGCAAATCTGAACTAACGTAAGCTTCAACAAGACAAACACTTCCTAAACTTCGCTTAACTTTGTACTGACGTGTGTTCTGTATTTACTGGCTTTACTGCCAATATGATCATAACATACGTGATGATAATTATATTTTATTTGACTTGTTTCTTCGACACTGCTTTCATTCAAGTATTTATGCTGGAATAAGTAATGGATCGCAACCTGTTCTGCAGGATGTACCCTGCCTTTCGCCACATTGCATGCTGGGATCCCGTTGGATCTTGGATGAACCTTGAATTTCATTGTAGTAAAAAACAAAATAGTAATTGGTTGCCCACTGGCTGACCAGGCATCATAAAGTCCCCTGGATAAACAGATACACACACACATATGCTAACTCATCCCCAGCTGACTCTGTCTTTTTGTCAAAATACAAAGAAAAAGCACACTGAGCATACCATCTTTGACTTTGCTGTAAACACTGAGCTGAAAGAATATCCCACGTCCCTTCATCATGTGAAAAAGTGTAACAAACAAATGTTTTTTATGGTATGCCAGGGCTTGTTTTTGTCATCCTACTGTGCATCCTATAAGCAAGAAAATTCTACCTCTATTGAATCCAGATGGACAACAATCTTTTTATTTCGTGACTTTGTAAATATTAACAGAAAAGACCTTGATTTATTGTGGATTAGTGTCTGCAGGGGACAGCATGTCCCAGTACTAAGGTTAATAGTAAATATTAGCAATAGTACAGACTGAACTTGTTTTCTCAAGGATTAGGAGCTCCGCACAGGATGTATAGTTACCCTGCATTGTCATGAGGTAAAGCCACTAAAATTTCAATTATGGGGGCTCTAGTTCAGAAAATGGCCCCATTAAAGCTATAAGTTTTAAGCTTTTACTATGGCTCCCCATACAGATATCATTTTTGAAAGATTACCCTCAGGGCATTTCTGTGTGATTAAATGCTAAACAGTGAGAGTTATTGGGAATACAAAAACAGAATGTTGCAAACAGACTGCAAAATACACCCCAGTCCGTCACACCACAAGGACGCACACAACTGACCCAGCAACAAATTAGCAGTTACCACTCATGTATTCATAAAAAGCCAGTGTCTTCAGAGGTTTATTTTGTCAAAGTTAAAGGATAAAGAGAGACAAGGATTCCACCAATAACAGATCAGAGTTGTGTCATATAATTACAGGGCTCAATCACTGAGGTAAGCCGAAAAGCTAATGTTGACTTACCACATAACCTTTCAACTGGTTAATTCCCTCCTCTGCTTTCGGAAGAGGTGAAAACGTAGCCGCCTCTCTCCTGAGGCTGAACTGTCTTCACAGGCATTAGAGAAGAAAAAGGAAGAAAAGTCGCTCAGTGATAGATATGAGAGCGCATCTAGATCCCTTCTTGGCATGTCAACCACATCCTGAGGTGAAGAGGACACAATGAATGATTAAGTGGGAGCGCTGCACAACTTTGTAATGTCAGTGTTGTGTATAAATATTTATATATAACCTTTCTACATATATGAGTGAGTTAACAAAATAAGTGTTGCAATGTTATACATGCAAAGCCTTGAGGGGTTATAGATTTGCATCAGTCAATTTCACATTTTTACACTTTCTAATTTTGATCTTAACTGCTTTCCTTAACACCCGTGACAAAAGAGCTGAAATATTAGCGCATTAGCGAATCAAACACTCCTGCTCTAAATGTCTCTATATTTTAAACATAATGAGTAATGACCTTCATTTAATAATTTATTACCTAAAATAGGAGCTTGGTGTTTTGGAAAACAACTCCTCAGTTGTTCCTAACCTTGTTTTGTCATTGTGGCATGGCTGTTGTCAATGCCAACCAAGCTACAGTACGAGCTCAGAGCCTCTGCCATGTGGATGTAATTTCACCGGGATGATTTTTTTTTTTTTTTTCTCTACCGCAAATCAAATAAAAGATTCAGCTTTGAGGGTAGAAAATAAACCCAGAACTGATCTGCATTACACCGAAACAAACAAGAGTGAAGTAAGAAAACGAGAGAGACAAAATCTGAATGTAATGGTTGTGGAGCTATACACATTTCCTTTGATTACAAGGTATTAGTGTCATCCATGGGCCCATTGGCAGGAAATGCTGGGCTGTTCACCACATTGGAACAAACACAAACGTCAATGTCTATTAATTCAGTTATAATCATATTTGAATGGATCCTCACTGCTCTGCCATATCAGTCTTTCTCCCTGCAGTTTTGAGTGAGTGCTCTCAGGGATTCTTGAATCATCGAGAAACCACACAACTGGATTGTGTTTGTTGAACATATGTTTGAAGGGAGAAGTTTCCTACAGTGCAGATTGCATTAACAAAATCTTGAGTTGATAGGGCTGACAATGAAGACAGCGCAATCATATCATACAAGATATGTTTAAGAAAGAACAATTTAAAGAAAACTAAGCGCAATTACAGTACACATTAAAGTGTGAGGTAATCATCTCAGCCTAAAATAAATATCATACTATATTACAAAATCTTTTTCATCTTAATGATTATATATGGAGATGTGGTGAGGTTGACAAATACTTTTCTTGGCTGTATTTGTTCAGATCTTTTTTCGTCAATCAAGACATGTCTTTGAAGCTATTCGAAGCAAAGCCATAATGCATACCCAATACCTTGTAAAATCGTTTGACAGCATCCCAACCTGAGCTACAGAGACAAGGGCGTAGGTTTTGTTTCAATATATAAAACCGGGAGTTTGGGGGTCCTCTATCAGATAATTTGGTGCGTCAAACACTTAATTTCCTGCGTTCTGGTGCTTTTTTTAATGCAAAAATGTGTGCTGATTTCGTTAAAGTAAAAGTCCTATGCTACTTTTATTTTTTTCAATAGGAGGAGGAATAAGAGTTTGTCACCTCATTCAGTATGAGACGAGAGCATTCACAGGGAAAAAAAGTGTTAAACAAATAGAAGTTCATTTGCGATGGACTTGACCAATACTTAAGACTGTGATTCCAGTTCCAACATGTAGGGCTCTGCAAGCTGTAGCATAAAAACCATCATCTCTGGAATTACTTAAAGGTCCACCAGTTACTGATATTGAATAAGACGACCTTACGTTTTTTAGCTCATGAGATTTCAAAGCCCTCATCATTGTTTTGTTTTGTAAATGGAATTGTCTCCAGCCAAAAATAGAGTAATATTGCTCAGTTAGACTTCAGGCATCACTTTATTTTCCATTCAGTCTTTGTAAGAGGTCATCTCAGGCCTAACATATTAAGACCAGTATTATTAAAAAATAAATATTACAAGTAACTTAATGAAATTAGTTTTTTTTCTGTGTAATGCATTAACTATAGCCTTTAAGGGAAAAAAAAGAATGTGACTGAAGATAAGAATTAAGCGTAGATTTTTTCAGATTTGTTTTATAACTGTAGAATATCCAGTGTAACGTCAGCCTTGCATAACTCAAGCCTGACATTGAGATTCACCAGGTTGTGTGAGGTCCCTCTGGATTGTAGCATTAATGTCAAGCTCTATCACAGGATCCTGTAAAGAAGGAGAGGAACGGGAGGGCAGACGGCTCATTTAAGACATTGTTTCCATGTATTATGAGCAAAAGCCACATGTGTCTTTTGTTACAAAGACAGTCTGTTGCATTGACCTTTGGCTGTCTGATGCTCTGAACCATCAGACTCTTCTCTTATGTTACACAGGGGATATTATAAAGGGAAAAAAAAACTTCAGAGCTGAGTGTCAAAGTTGATTCAGGAGGGCCATTTTTCAGCTATGACAAAATACCGCTTTGCAAAATGGAGACCATGGGTGCAGTCAATAAATGTCCTTCAGCAGTGTTGACAAATCATTTGAGTAGTGGCACGCGATGCCACAGAGGCATTGCTGAAGCACTGCAGCGTAGCCTCTGTGTAGCCTCCCACTCCCACCCATCCTCCCAATTAATCAGGCTTATCTTCACCTCCATCACTGCTGTCAGTCACACTGGAAAATGCTTCCGCTGGAGAGTGTGTGTGTGTGTGTGCTGCATGTGTGTATCATGGAGTGGGAGATAGAGCATGCGTCTATGAGCTCATGCACAGCTGTGTGGAGGGGCAGTACGGTTTTGTCTGTTCGTGTGTGTGTGTGTGTGTGTGTGTGCAGGCAGGCAAAGCGTTAAACATCTGTCTCAGCTCCATCCACCCAGCCAGACTGACTAGTGAAGTATTTCTCAGCCCCTTCTATGACTAAATGTTTAAAACTGCATCACTCAGCTTTCCTGCAGTCATGCTAAAGGCCCAGTGTGTGTGTGTGTGTGTGTGTGTGTGTGTGTGTGTGTCACATGTAAACAAAATCCAAAGACAGAAACTATGTAACATTTAGAGTTCAGCAATTTCAGTCAGTAAATGTAAGAACTGAACAAAATGAATAAAAACAGAAGCTGGGAAAAACACCAGCGATTAATAAGCCAGAAAAACGTATCTCACAGTTCACTGAAGCAATTGAATTTAATTGTATTACAGAGAATTGTAAAATAGACACAGTATAACAAATCAATTTTAGGTTCTTTTAAGGTCTAATTAGGCTTAATTGTTTGGTTACATTATATTTCTGTGATGAAATTTCTGCCAATAATTAATATTAAAAAATGCAACAAAAATAGGAAATGCTGCATTTTTAATTATAATGAAACAAAGATCTTCTTTTGCAGTTAACCTACTTTTTCAAGAGTTACTGTGGACACATCCGTCAAAATAAAACTGTGGATACAAACTGTAAACTTTTTCAGAATAAACTCCACGATGCATATCTGAATGTGAATGAAATCAGTTTGACGTTAAAACCAAATGAGATAAGGTACAAAGAAACTGTGCGATCAGTAATTTTGACGTTTCTCCTGCAAAAAGCGCCATGGGACACTTCGCTCATCCTGACAGTTTTATGGAATCTTTGTTTTGATAATCCTTGTATTGCTGCTACCTGTCAGAGTGCACAGTAGTAACCACCGAGCCCCCTCAATCTCACAGCTAAATCTCCCTGTCTACACAACATTGGCCCCGTGATAAGAAGGTGACACTGTCACTCCAGCCCACACACACACACACACACATACATATATATACACGCAAACAGCCTTGGAGGCGTGCAGTGTGCATAGGCGTTCAGCATCATGCTAATTTTCATTGTTGTGATAAAAATAAACAGGTCTGGGGAGCTGAATCTGAAGGCCCGAGGGTCACGGCGTGCTCGACTGACAACGGGGGTGGAGGGTGGGGAGGCAAGGGGGGGTGGGGGGGTGGGGGGCTCAGACTGAATTACCTTGATCCAGCACGACAGCCTCACATCACTGTCACCAGCCTGTTTGGAAGGGCTTGATGGGGCTGTGGTGCTAAGTTAGAGTAAGCCGACTGCGATGGATGTGTGTTGACAGTATACTGTATTCAAGGGCACATTGAAATGAGCGGGCGGGATTGAGGGGGGAAAGTTTGCTAAGCCATGTGTGCCATAATTATCCCGGGCTCTCCTCGTGCCTCTTATCTGGTGGCTGGTGGTGATTGTCAGATGAGTGAGAAATCGACTGTGACATTATCTCCGTCTCACAATAGCCTCTAAATCTTACAATAGTCAGAAGGTGTTATGTGGGAGCAATTTCTGTAGTATTTTCCTCTCCAGGGGCCATGTCACATCATTAATATTTCAATAACATTACGATATATGGAGGAGTTTTTAACATTACAAAAATAAATCACCATTTAATATTACCATGTTAGATATTTTACACGTGTGCGTTATTTATCCAGTTGCATCATTATACTGATGCCTACAGTATCTTTGCAACACTTAAAGCTCTGAGAGATTACATTTAAAGCTAAAATATTATTCCTTTATTTCAGTGTTATCACCACAATATAATATTTAGTTCACAGTTCAGACATTTCTAAATGAACTGGGTCTAAATATCAAACATATTTATCCTCATAATTAATGTGTAATTTGATAAGACTGTTTCAAGCTTTACCTCCTGGTTGTAGCAGTGGAGGTGTTGTGCTTTACTTCACAGGTGAGGTGCCACACTCGAGCACTAGGTGGTGCTTGAACACAGCCCTCACACACTTACACACACACACACACACACACACACACACACACACACACTTACGCGCACACCTCTTCCCTCATCTTACACACACTATCATCAACTCCCATTCTATTCACTCTGAGAGAACAACAAAACACCCCCACCCCTGCCCTTACACACACACACACACACACACACACACTGAAACACACACATATACATACACACAAAGCAGGCGAAAAGATGCAAGGCTCAACTTACAGACCTCTTCTCTGTTCATTTGATATTCATCAGCTTCCCTTTCACCCCTCCCTCCTTCACCTTCACACACACACAAACACACACACTAATACACTCCTCTCTACCTTACTCATCAAGTCTCAGCTACACGTGTCGAAAGCCATGATATCCATCTAATCATCTGGCCTTTTCTCCTCTCTTTCCTTTCAGGATTTACTGGGAAGGGGTTGGTAGCATGCTCAGTGTTTCAGGGGCAGGCGACCAGTTGCAACACAATACCTGTGAAAGCACACACACATATAAAGACACACACACACAGAGTTTCTCCACATAAAACTGATCCATGCATGCTTAGATACAAAGCTTCAGCACAGGTCTTTTGGTCGGATGCTTGGACAACCTGCCAAATGTGTGTATTTGGGTGTTTTTGTGTGACTTTTAAGCATCAGAGTGAGAATATCTGCCTGTTAGGAAAAACAGTCTTGCAGTAGTCATAAGTGTCATGAAACAAGTGCAAGGGACATCTCAACCAACAATATTTAATTTCATTTTTAGCAGTTTTAGGAGTGCTTCACTTTTCCATATATATTTCTGTGCAGGAACTCGTGATCCTCCACTGACAGGATTTAAGGCCAGTCTGTGTCAATCAGAGAGGAATTAAATAATTCATGTAAAAATGATCTGGTCGCTGATATTAAGTTGAACAGCAGTGATTATCTGCTACTACTATATTACCAGGCTTACCAGAAAGTGGGGCACTGTAGTCATTTCAAACATTTTTTTGAAGATTCTAGTCATTTTAAATGTGCTATAGTACTTTTCTGATCGTTGCAAAACTTTCAGGTGTCTCTGATTAATAACTTTAATAAAGACTATATTACCGATACTTCAACATCACTTCATGAAAATGGAAGATTTTGCATCTGTACACACGGTGATCTTGCCCCAATGGTGCAGTAATAGTTTAATGGATAAATTGTGCAACTTATAAATAACAAAAAGTCAGATACTGTGATTTCCTGATCCATAGTCTGTGGAGCATAACATCAGCAAAACTAAGTAGAATATCAGTTCAATTAAATAAACATGTTATTGTGCTTCAACAAGGAAGAAAGGTCTAATGTCCATATGCAGTGTGTGTGTGTGTGTGTGTGTGTGTGTGTGTGTGTGTGTGTGTGTGTGTGTGTGTGTGTGCGTGTGTGCGGTTGGTGCCCGTAGCAACAGTGTGATTGTACCAAGGGGAGAGACTGTTTGAGTCCCTGTGTGGCCTTTTTCTCATGCTAACCAGCCAGTGTTTAGTGTCGTGTGTTGTCTGAACCAGGGGCTACATGGGGTCCATGCATGCGCGTGTTTGTGTATCTGTGATCGTCTGTCTGTCTACATGTACTATGTTGTGAAACTGAGCGCGCACATCTGCATATGTGTGTTTGCCTCAAGTTGCTGTGTCTTGTGTGTGTGTGTGTGTGTGTGTGTGTGTGTGTGTGTGTGTGTGTTCATCGGTGGGTCTACGGGGCAGCTGCGTGAGCATTCCTGTTGACGTTAAGCAGCTAAACAGTACCAGCTTGCTGGGCTCTTAACCTCCCCTCTTGGAGAGAAGACCTAATGAAGTCCTGAAAGGCTTCCTGACTCCCTCATCTGGCTTTGTTTAGGCCCTGCTCTCCCTCCCTTTGCTTGAGGAAAGCCATTAGCCCATTGAGAAGACAGTCGCACAGGCCTTGGAAGAAAGGCCTGCACTGTTAAAAAAGGAAACTGGTGGTGCTTGGAGAACCCTCAGTGTGCCTTATCAGGTGCCTGGAGGAACCTCGAGGACTCTTTAAGTGTCTTGTTAGCAGTTGTCGTAGAGATGTCTTTGGGGAAGCTTTAAAGAGTTGGAGATCAACTTAAAATCTTTATTTTCAGGTTCTAAACTATATTTTTTCCCATAAAAATCAAAGTTTTATAGGATATGAAGGTACTATGTCATGTTTTATATTAAGCAATTAAATATATTATACATACATAAACATATATTCAGTACGTACAATAAAACAAAGTTTATTCTCAATATCACAAAAAAGGCTTATTATGATTTTTGCTTAATAATCACAGAAAAGTAGGTAACTAAAAAATCCGACATACTTCTACTTTGTTAAGTTAATTAATTGATCAGGTTTTATTATGGTCACATACTTTGCTTTGTATTTTGCAACATAAAGAAGGGAACATTTTCTGTATCATCGTGAAGTAAACTTTGAAAACTGCATTTTGTTAAAGCATTAAAAAAAAAGAATCCCCCAGGAGCCTTATGTTTTACAGTGTGGTTAAAGGTGAGTGCGTATCCATTACAAATGGCCGCTCCATCCAGAACCGGAAACAGAGCATTTAAGAACGTCAACATCTACCACCAGGGATGGTAGGAGATGGGGGAGAACGAGAGCTATGGGCAGAGATAGATAGATGGAAGGGATAAAATCAACTAGAGGGATCATTCTCTCTTGCTGAGGAGATTTCCAGGTCCACCCCCACCCCCTTCCCCCCCTTTGCACACATGTAATAGCACTTCATTTTAATTTTATAGCTTGTGTATACTCAATAGAGGAAAATTGTTTCTACGTGGTTATTCCAGTCTATTGAGAGCAAGGCAAGTGAAAAGGGAAAGTGGGGGAGGGGGGAGGGGGGCACGGATGGCAAATAAAAAACTGCGGCAGTTAAAATTGAATTTGTATTCACCAGGAAGTGGGTTAACCCAGTTAAAAGTCAGGGAATCCAATAGCACAAGCTGATATGTGGTGTCGAGACAATCTCCTTTGGGGAGCTAAGGCGCTTGGCTCATATGCTGCCTACCCGGGCTCATAGCATGTTTTCAGGTAATAATAATACATCATATTGCTTAACGGCATATTTATGTAAGAACTCAGCGAGAGGAGGCATCTGGAGTGCCTTGGCGTTGTTCTTTGAAATCACCTCCTTCAGATATGTGCCACTCGCTGTTGTTATGTTTTCTCTTCCTTATCAGTTTTGCAGAGACGGAAAATTCTATTACAGAGCGTATTTGGTTTTGTCACAGTCAGATGCCTTCTCTTCAGGTTGTGTTTGGTGGGGGGTGCAGGCATTTTTTTCCCCTAGATTTCTCTCTTTTTTTTTTAAGAGACAGTGTGACTGTATTTGTGTGCGGCTCTCCCACCGCCCCCCGTTCTTCTCATGCTAAAGAAGAAAGGCATGTTTTCATCAAAAAAAAGCAGAGAGTGGGAAAATGACAAATCTCTCGGTCTTTGTTATTGAAATATATTGACTGCCCTTGGTTCATTGACTTTTTATTACAGGAGGTAGCACAACTGTCAGCAAATAGGGAGAAATTTGTTTCAGCCATTTGCTTTGGAACATTTGAAGCTGATAATTTTTGTACTCCGTGTACGCACTGTGTGCACAGCTTTTTTTGTGTGTGTCAGCAGCAAGCATGTTTTTGCTGTGTGTGTTTGTATGTGGATTCGTGTGCAGGAGGTGCAGCTGTAAGCAGTGATGGTGCAATGAAAAGGAGGAGAAAGAGGAAGAACTGGAGACAGAGAAAGATAGAGGGAGGGAGGGGGACTCAGGGAGACTAAGGCAGGGAGAGACAGCCAGACAGAGAGGTGGTTTCGGTCTACCAGGAACACACAGCTCTACCCGCCAGCAGTCTGTCAGTGGTGGTCCCCTCATCCAGTCTGCTGCAGCATCTGCCAGAGAGGCACCAGGCTGAGCAAGACCCAGATCCTTTCCACGGCCCCATTTCAAGACCAGAGCCCCATCAACTGCCTTCTCCTCCAGGCCCAGCTGTCTTCCTCAGCTCTTCCCGCCCCATACCTCTCTGTCTTCACACCAAGCCATGTTAGTAACCCTGAAGGACCCTCAGGCCTGTATCTATTCTCCACATACAGCCTCAGCTCCCTCCAGCCCCATCCCCACATATTCCTCTCCTGCAGACCCAGCCTTAGCCTCTCAAGACCCCCCAGACTCACATCTCTCCTCCAGCCTTTTCCCATCCAAATGCCAATTCTCTTCACCGTACGTTTATACAGAAGTGCAGCACGGAAGTAATAAATCAAATCTAAGACGTCTATAAGTCTACGTAGCAAACACACTGAAGACTATATAACTATAAATATGTTTTTTTTTTACTATCTCTGTGACAAAATAGAAGAAGAACCAGCTCGTATCCACTGTGGCTGAACAGGAACAGGATAGATCCACCTATAAGAACAGACACAACTGAAAACAGATGAGTGTAATTGACACACTGACTGACCAGTGATCATTAGGAGGTGGGGGCACCATGCAAAACTGAACACAACATATTTTGTTAAGGCGAGATTTGGCAAACACGTATTTTCAGTTCATGTTCTCTGTGTCTCATCAAACTTTAGTTATTCTAAGCTACTGTTTCTGTTGTCAGTAGACCATAAAATGGCAGCAATGATTACCTTGAATGTTAATTAATAACGAGTGACATCACCTTGCAGGCAGTCTGATGTGTGTTCTTCCAGTTTTTGACCCACAGACCCGACTTCATGTTTCTCCTCTAAACTAATCTGTTTACAATCCTCTTCATTAAAGCATCTCACCCTGTAGTCACCTGCGTCACTAATATTAGAAGTACCCAAAAATGAATGCAGCTGTTACTGTAGAGTGAAAACAACAACAACCTTTTTTTCCTTCTTGTCTCAACCCTCTACTCTGCATACCTTTCCAGGCCCACCTCAAGGACCCCTAACCTTTAACCTCAGGCTCGACCTGTTCCTCTCCCCCTGCACCACTCTGAGCCGTTCCTCCCTGCCTTCATCCCCATTCGCTTCCCATTACCCAGCCGCAACTATTCTCCTCCAGCCCTATCCCCATTTAAAGCCTTTCTCTTTCCCTGCTGGGGCTGGAGAGGGGCCGAAGCCACAGCATCTCCCCATCCGTTAGCCAGGAGCCAGAGATCCCAGCCAGAGATGCCATCTGATACAAGTCTATCATAATGAAGGTCCAGCATGGGGCTAAATGAGTTTCCACCTCAGCCGCGCGAGGGGCTAATGACAAAACAGCCTCCCTGTGCTCCTTGGCCTGCCGCTAGCTTTAATCAGGGCATATGGCACTTGCCTAAACTGCTTGGCTATGAGGAACAGAGGAGAGGAGAGGATTTGGGAGAAACAAGAGGCTGCAGAGGAAGGTCTCAAGATGAACAAAAAGAGAGTAGAAGGGACAATAGGAGAGGCAAGGGAGAAATGAGGGATTGGGGGAGTTTTAAAAATGACAGTATCTCTAAAACAACGCTGTAGAAAAATCCACCAAAGTGCATTTTCAATGAGTTGATGACAGGGCTGTGTGATAATTATTTAGGAACTACTGAAGGCCTTGTAGGCGGGCCTGTGTGGGTGCCTAATACAGGCTGGAAATCACTAATAGCTTTCATAGATTTATATTAATTTGCAGGATTTAATGTGCCTTAAATGGCAGATGATCAACAAGGGAAAACAAAAGTGCATTAGTGCCCCGGTGGCATAAAAAGAGTGTGGAAGGGGGTGGGAGCTTAACAAATAGGCTACTCCATTTTCATAGCCCACTTTATGGCTCCCCAACTTATCCAAATTAGCTTAAAGGATTGATAATTCTTCACTAATATAAAACTGTTACTGAGCCCCTAAACTGTGACTTGCCCTTTTTTTAGGTTTTGTCAAACACTAAATAGAGGGCTTGGTTGTGGAAATTAAATTGAAATCGCATAACAAGGCTTCCTTTTAATTTGATTAATTCTTTGTTGTTGTTTTAGATCCCTAGCGAAGACACCCATGACGTTTCGAGGTTATTTGTTCCACTGTCTAATGACAATTTTCTTGCACAATAACACCAGTTAAAGAGCCGCCTCAGAGCGAGTTTTTTTTTTTTTTTTTTTTTGCCTTGAAATCACAGACAAGGCTAAGCCAAAGGGGGACTAATAAACCTCACCCTTAATTCCACTGTGAGGCTACTGCTGTGACTGCTCACACTACAACTTCCCCACAGTCCTAATTGTATAGAGAGGGATGATCAAAACTTCATTTGGCCTCTTTGGCTCTGCGTTGGAGGCGTTTGAGGAAGCAGTCATTTTTTAAAAGTAAAGTGGTATAAGAGACCATATTGAACCGAGTGACTGATGACCTCTCAATTTCCAGTCTCAAGGCCATTAAAGCTGCACAAATTGAATAGATGTAGCCGAAGATGTTTTCACATCTCGATGAGAGATCTTTAATCATTTCAAATAATGGCTCTCTGTGTACACAAAGCAAGTTATTCTACCCCAGTCACGGAGAAAACTTCTCGAAATGCATCTGAGCGTTCAAAACATTGTGGCTCCGTTGTAAGCTTGTGTACTGTAGGATGCTTTTTGGCAGCAAAAAAACAGTCAGGCTGTACCAGGCTGTACTCAGCATGGAGAAAATGAACCTCTGAAACCCATGCTGACAGTTTTGGTCCCTACTGTTCCTGATTTCAACAACACCATAACCAGTCTTGGCAACCAACAAGCCCCCAGTACAAATTAGCCAGCCGTCAGCAGGGTGCAAGGATTGCTTTTCCATGACAGGAAAAAAGATAGAGAAAGGCTCAGTTTATCCAGGCGAAGGCCTTCATAGACACTTTCTTGGACTTCCCACTGAAGCTTGCAGTTGTTTCTCCCGTTTTCTTCGTCCTGCTCTCTCATATATCTTTTCCTCAATCTCACACTCACACAATCCTTCCTCACTCCAAACATCGTCGCCCAGGTTTCCCCTCAGAGCAGGGTGATTGCTTGCAGCTGGGGTGCACTGAGAACATTTTAATATTATGCAGAAGATTAGAGCAAACTAACTACATTATTCTCCAATTACACTCATTTCATCCAACTGATGTCTTTATATCCTTCCCCTCGCCTCGATTAGCCTAATGTGAAAATGGAAGGGGGGAATGCGCTTAGGACTGTACCGATTGTTCCTCGGCTGCCTATTATTTCACAGTGCCATTAAAAGGGAGGCGTCTTTTATAGTGACTGTAAATAAAACGATTAGGGGCAGATCCAGCCGGGTGCTGGGGAAGATTTCATTTCAGGGATCTGCTTATCAACGTTCTTGGAAGGTTTGGAAGGATTGCGAGGGCCCGCCACATACGAGAAGCTACCTTCCCCCCACCTTCATCCCACAATGACTCCCTGTATCTCTCCGAAGCCGCATTACAGTAGCAAATCTCACCATTTGGTTTGCATCCTTGTCATAAAATAAATAAATCAATTACATTCCCGCACACATGCAAGCCCTCTATCACAACACGAGTTCAAATCGTTTCGTCTCACATGCCCGTAAGCCCACTTAATATCCCACCAAGCATGCCCAAATTATTAGAAAGTACATGAGTGACAATTGTCAGCCAATGTTGCGGATCCACATGGGTATGGTAATGCTATGTGTCTGAATGTGGAAAAGGAAAAGCTTCTTCACCTCATAAACCCCTTGCTGAGCAAAAAGCTTTTTGAATTGTGGGTGTTCTACAAAAAGCAACATGACAAACAACATGGAAGAAGACCCCAAACCAGAGAGATCCTCCAGTGCTGTCATCCGAGGTCTCTGCTTTTTACTAATGCAACAAGTCCATAAGCCATACTTAGTAGCATGCAGCATCTTTGCGGAATCATCCTTGGACTTTCTGAGTGCTTGGGCCCTTTTATCATCCACAGAAGACTAGAAACCTGATAGATTAACCATTCATCAGGAATTTTTTCCAAATCAATTCAAACAACAATGTTGCCTTCAGCATGCTTAGGGTTTGAAAGATGTCTACAAATATTAAATGTAATGAAGGAATAAATACAGTATATCATGAGAACCAGAGATGTTTATGATAAGTGGTTGAAAGTTGGCCGGTCTTGTGAAACTCAAACTGCTGCTCTTGAAAAGTGTTTAAGGTTTTTCCAAGGATAACATAATATACCCATGTACAACTTTCACTCTCTGATCGGCAGATGCTTTTGTTCAGACCAACTCATATATTCATATATAAACATTTTCTTTACATACAGTGCATTGGGAGTATGGAGTTCACTAATATTTTTTATTTTCAAGAACACTTTAATACTGTATGTGGAGCTTATAGACTGTACCACCAAACTTTGCATGTCCCCTGGATAGGCTCTCCTATCACCTATTGTTGACGCTTTTAATGCTATTTGGTCACTAGGGCAACAGTTTGGTCCCTGTTTACTTCTTTGCTGTGTCTGAAAATGCCCACTATGCACTACATACCCGATATGTGCACGATTATTCAACATACTTTTGTGTACATTAACAGTAGTATGTATATTTTCAGACACACTGAGCTGTAATTACCCTGACACTTGCCTGTTGGAAACGCAACACCATGATAACCCATGCAAACCTCAGCTCTGCCGGCATCTAATTTTGTTTATTCCTCACGTTTGTAGGAGTGACATTATTTTTGGTAAATGGTAAATGGACTGCACTTGTATAGTGCTTTTCTAGTCTGCCCACTTTTAAACTACATGTCACATCCACCCATTCACACACAGTCACACACTGGTGGCCGAAGCTACCATACAAGGTGCCACCTGCTACTCATACACCAGTGGAAGAGCCATTGGGAGCAATATGGGGTCCAGTATCTTGCCCAAGGATACTTCAACACGCAGAATGGAGGAGCCGGGGATCAAGCCGCTGATCTTCTGATTGATGGACGACACGCTCTACCCTCTGAGCCACGGCCACCCCACTGGCTGTTAGCAAATGGCAACCGCAGGCAAACTTATTGTGTAACGTTATCTCACAGGCATCTTTGTTGTCAGATAATGTTTAAATTAGCTAAATGCTATGATCAGCATGCTGCTGGCTGATGTTTAGCAGGCAATATAATGTTTAAGTGTGTACCAAAATTGCATCCAAATCAGTCTGAATGAAAGTGGTGGATTGAGTGATTGACATCCCTGGATCCATGCCACTAGGTTGGCTAACAGTGAGCCCAAAACCCATTTCGGAGTGCAATAAATATGTAGTATGCCATCCATATGTGATGGTATCCCTTTCACAACATCTCATAAGATTATTCCCCTCTAGGCGTTTTTATTTTTTATTGACGTTACAGAACAGCTCGGTTGCTGTGTGATGTTTTGAACATTGTCATCGGTACTGCATTGCATTGTGGGATATTTATGCTAGTGTAGTGTCCATTGTTTGCATGCTACAATATTTCACTGGAAATAGCATGCAGTTTTATTGGTTTCATGCTACAGTTTCAGACATACTAAATAATCTCACATACTGTTTTAGCGTAGTAAATAGGATACAAAGGGACCCATCTGAAATGTTGATGTTGTCAACTTTAAAATGGTCCATAAAAAAATTAGTATCAGTTAGCTCAGTTGTTGGAGACAAATAAATGAGGTAGGTATTCCACAAAGTTGGTTATCTTTGGAAACTTACTAGCATGTGAATAAATATTTTCAAACTACATTACATGGAGTTCTAGGTTGCATGGTGGTTATATGGGCTTGACCACACATGTGTCTTGTAAGACTATGGATTGATCTTGTTAAATAATAATAAAAAAAAATAAAATAAAAATAAATGCATGTGTTATTATTACATCAACTCATTACATGCTGTGCTCCATATTAAGCATTGCTGTGACATTACATTGAAACCCCTTTGGGCTATACTGGGGCACCCTTGTAATGTTTGTTTTTCTTTTCTTTCCCTCTCTTTCTCCCTCTCCCTCTCTCCTTTAGTTTCTTGGATTGACTTCCCTTTTGTGTTGGATAGCAGGGACGCACAGTGTTGATTTCAGTTGTACGGCGGTTGTTTCATAGCTCGCAGCGTGTTTGTCTATGGTGGCATTCCTCAATTCCATTCAGCACACAAGAGCATCCCCTCGGGCCGGGCATATCCCAGCGTCCTCTGCTCCTCCGCCATCCCAGAGATGGACCGGGCAAACATCTGATCTCTTACCCAAACACACTGCTAGTGTGTCCGCATTTGCACAAGTGCATGCACACACAGAAACACATGCACAAATACACTCAAGCAAACACAAACGCAGTGACATGTATACACACACACACACACGCACACACACCACAAACCACCATCTCCACACTCAATACTTGCTCCTGTATCACATTGCAGTAAATCCAGTTAAGAAGCTCTGTGGGGAGAGAAAATAAGAGCTACAGTTACCAGGTCTGGAATGGTTTGACCTAAGCTGTGTCATCATGTAGCGATGCCATTGTATGATGAAATGTTTGAATATGACAGATCCACAAAGCCTTTTAGCGTGTCAGCATTGGTAATTTATTACGGAGAAATTTTCCACTTACGAGATCTGAAGCAGGCTTCAGGTCAGTGTGTTTCTCTCAGACATTTTTCCTTTGTGCCCCACAGAAAAGCTTTTGAAACAGCGTGAATAAACACATGACACTAGAATTCTCCTTTCAAATCCAAATAAGAAAAATGACCAAATTTGATGCGTGGCCTTTTTCCAGATTTGGTATTGTTTTCAGTCCAATTCAGTTTAAGGTAGGGATGAAAAACACTTGTGTGAAGGTTGTGTTTTATTGTTGGGGAGATGGACTCTTTAAAAAGGTTGACAGATCACTCTGTTTACTGGAAGTAAAACGACTCTGATCATAATTCCCTTTGGAGCTGGAGCAAAGCCTGATGCTTTGACCTTTTGCAAATGAATCTGATCAAACTCAAGCACTTCAGGTAATTATACAGCAAACCTGTTTTGACAGGACCTATCTGGAGTGAATTACTCACCGTATGTCAGAGCAAAACAATGCATTTTAGACTCACTGAGTGCTGGGATGCTACGGCTCCTCACAGAAGCAGAGTGGAGTACGATTCTGAAATTCCTAGATCACACTGCCATAAACATGTCTGTGAAATGGGCTGGATGGGGGCAGGTGGGGGCTGAAGAGTTCTGTCATTCTCTCTGTATGAGCCATTCTGAAGAAGGACGGAGGGATTATGGAAAAAAGATGAAAACAGGCAAAGTCAGTGAGGGAGAACACAAGGAGGAATGATAGAAATGTTAAAATGGACATCAGTCCATCCTCCATTTCAGCTTAGAGTGTTAGAGGCCCTCACAGCCAGATCTCTGATTCAGAGCTTTACAACCATGTGATTTCCTACAGAGCCCATGTAGTGGAACCAGAATCACTGTTGCCACATACAGAGCACGGAGCGCCTCAGTGGATAAGCCTTAAAACAGGAGCCCAGGGGACATCAGGACTGACCTGAGATGACATTTATCCTCAGACTATCATGAGCTGACTCTGTAGTGGAACCCCCCCTTGAAGTCTTACATTTATTTCCTCCATCTTCTAAAGTGTTGATATATGACTCCAAGACTGTACAGGGCTTGGTTAACAACCAGCTATGCACTATAACTGTGTATCAATGTGTGTTTAAAAATACAAGATTAGTTGTGTACTGTCATCTTTGGCTCTAGAAGGAGCTTCCTAAAATCTGAGAAAATGATACTGATAATGGCCTCCAGGTTATCCTAGCTTGGCTCTGGAGACTGCAGATTTTTAGCTGAACTGGTTTCAAAGACTCATGTGTTAACCAGTCAGTGAGGGTCAAAGAAAGACTCCTTTGAGTTGCATTATGGGAGCGTAACACCCAGGATTTTTGAGGCTTGACCCATTTTTGGGACTAAACATCATGATTTTTCTGTCACGCCTATTCTGACCATTTTTTTTTATGAATGGGTCTCATTCAAGATTCAATACTCAATTGCCATTTTAACATATCTGATAGGAATTTGATTTGGTGAGCTCACACTACAAAAACAACATGAACCCCATTGACAAACAGTGACCACCTTAGGACATAGGAATAGATAAAATAATGATAATAAATTATTTAAACAAGCATTCCCATTGGGATAATGTCAGTGCCACATTATCTGTACCATTGTACAGACAGAAATAATAGCAGCACATTTATGATTAAGAGTTTAGAGCACAAATGGCTTCGAGGTCAGTGGTGTTGCAAAACCTGGCTGTCCTAGTTCTGACACTTTTCAGACTTTTAAAAAAGGGAGGAATTCAAAGAAGGTGAGAGGACTCGGGAAGAATATTCTGTCCCTTCTTCTGTAGTCTAATGGTGTAGATTTCAGTAAAGAATAGCTCCTTGCCTCTGATTTTTGATGCTGTTATTGTTTTGTCCAGACGTTTCCTGCCTTATGCTGAGCCGTTTTCACACATAGTTATTCCAAAGGTGAGGATGCTCTCGACCCCAGCATGATAAAATTGAAACGTATTCAGCTGGCTTTAAAAGACGTCTTTGGTGAGCTTTCTTCAGCATTGTTATATTGTTGACTTCCTCTTTTTAAAAAAGAGAAGATTGTTACACCTATGAATTTCTGTTGAATTTTCAAACCATTTACGGCTAAAGATAGTTTTCCACTATGACTCTTAGAGAAGTCCGTCACTTTTTATTTTATATTTGAAATATTCAACTCCAAGTCGTCAGCTGCACACCAGTTTTCTAGTAATGAAACCTCATGTCTGTAAGGTATTTCACTGATGTTAGAGGTTAGTCTTACCAAAGGTGTTTAATTGGTAAACTCAAACAAACTTAAAGTGCTCCTGAATATTTATCATATCAAGATTTGTTTTTAAGAAGAAAACATATTGTAAAGAATATAGGGTTATACAGTACAGCTAGCTACTAAAATCAAACCAAGGCAGCTATGTGATGAGTAAATAACAAATAAATGTTCTGTATTCTTATCCAACATAACCAGACGATAAATAAATAGACTAATTGCTTTGGCCGAAGAGCCCAGAATCCATTCTCTTGCTCTCCTGAGATGTTTGCAAGGAAACACAGTAGTTTTGAACACTAGAGTGTGGCCTCCTACAATGTATAACCTGAATATTAGTGTCAAAATACACTTAGGCACTGTTTACTGTCAGCATCTGAAACTGTGTCATAATCTGAAGATGATCAGCAAGACAGAAAAGTTTCCAGACCCTTTTAAACCTGAACACTTCAGTCACACTTGACATAATAGGTTTGAGATACCCATCAAACCTGACCCTAACAGAAGGCACAGTTACACCCTATCAATCACACCATAATGGTGTTGTTGGGGGAATGCATACTGGTTGGCATACCATAAAGTGCGTCTGTTTTGCCGTTTCCTGAAGGATGAGCGTGGTTAGATGTATTTATAGTGGGAACTCAGGTGAAATTGACTACTGTAGCTCACCTCGTCTCTCCTCTCTCGGTGTTTGATGAGTTCAAAACAGATCATATTTCCACAGGTGGCTGTGAGACGAACTCGCCCTGGAATGTTGGGCGACATAAATCTCTGTAATTGCATGGTATTGATCAGATAACTAAAGCTACAACTGGCGAGGGAGACGCCCTTTTTTTCTTCGCTCCTTACCATTTCTCATGCTTTTATCTGACATCGAGAAGGGAGTGTTAATCACTGCATGTGAACACACAGACACGTGCACACCCAGCCTGTCTCACACACATGAATGTTGATACATCCGTGTCTCGCTGAGCCACTGACAGTTCTCTGGAAAAAGTGAGGGCGTCAAAGATGTGCTCGGAATATGTTTTGACTGCTCTGACTTTGACTGCATATATTGAAAGTATTCAGTGAGACTCAGATAGGCCGATGACATCAGTGTCCTGTAATTGATGGGACAATGTCAAGACTTTTAAAATCCGTAAACTTCTGCAGCATGACTGCACAGTGTTGACGACTCGAGTTGAGGAAAGAGAGACAAGTCTTTTCATCCAGACTGACTTCCATGACATGTGCTCCGCTGTCTTCTCTTGCGTGTCTTCGCTCGACTGTATAGAACACAAGGCCTAAATCCTCAAAAATGAATCCAGCCACATGAAGCATCTCGGGGCATTGTGGGGCTGTTTGTCTCCATGTCTGTGTTTACATATAGGGAGTATACATGTAAACCACATAAGGTATCTCTTTAGGACTCCTCTCAGGGAGGGTCCACATTTTGAGATATCTTGAACCGATTAACTATCAACATGGCTGCTTTTTTCCCCAGATCTATAAGAAAACATAAAAAAAATAAAGTGCTGCGCTTTCTTTTTATAGCCTGATAATACTTGCCCAACTAAATAGTCCCATTTAATTTGACTTGATAGGCCATGTTTTTTCTATTCTGGCTCTTGTAGTGAAATTTTGGCGAGGCTGGCAGGTTTAATTCTCAAAAGTTTAATCCCCACCTCTGGAAACACATGTTCTTCCTGGTCTCCATTAAGTTTTGTTTGCCTGTATTTTTTCCACTATGCTCCTCTCATCATCCCCACTGTTCAAGTAAATGAAGAAAAGAAACCCCATAAAAGGTGAGGACTGCAAACTTTCTCTCAGAGAGGTACAAAAACATCTATACCATTGAAATTACATAAATTTGAAGACAAAGCAAACGACCACAAGCTGTATACAATACCTGACCTGTATACAGAAACTGTTTCAACTTTCACATGCATGTACCAGAGTCTGCATGCATTGTAAACAAAGTGAGATAGTTCCTCCAGTTTGCTCCTCTGAACTCTAAAACCTCAGGTTGCCAAGAGTGACATCACCAGCCTCAGACACAGATCCATCTCTCCCCTCGGGGCTCGGGGAAGGAGGGAAGGGAAGAAGGTGGGATGGAGGGTGGAGAAAGAGGAGGTGGGAAAGGGAAAGAAAGAGAGAGGGGGGGTTTGAGGTCGTGTGGTGCAGGGGTGGGGTTATAGGTCTCCTTCTACGCCAGGTGTGCTTTTCACACAAACACATCCTCTCCTCTTCCACGGTGGTGTCGGTGGTGGGGTTGAAAAATGACAAGGCCAGACACTGGAGCCGGCATGACAGAGAGCTGCTGCGGCTGCGGTGAGGATTTCCCACACATCTCACAGAGTGACGACGAGCAGCCAGTTAACACTCTGTAGCACAGAAATCGGGGTGTATATGTGCTTCAGATCGTTATCAGCAAGATGATCATATGCAGTGAATCATCAAAGGGGCTCAGTTATGATTCAGAGTCAACAGTCTCTTTTACACTGCAAGATAAACTGCAGAGACATGGTACAGCAAACGAGCTCAGCAACGTGGCCAAATGCAAGAATGACACTGAAGGTCTTGAACTGTGTGGACCTTGAACTAATGGCATAGAACAGTATATCATTAACATATATAATACTCAGCACAATGTGTACTTGATATTGTTACTGTTTTTGAGGGTGAAAATGACAATGGTGGTGATGAATAATAATAAAATGTAGCTATTGATTTGTTGAGGGATCTGGATATTGAAGTGTTTCTGATGATCTGACAAGGACATACGAGGGGGCATATGAAACAGGAGGTTTGGGGGTCCTCCACCAGAACATTTTTAGCATCAAACACTCAATTTGCTGCAATTTGGGGATTTTTTTTTCACTAATTTGGGCCTTTTCTGCATCACTTTTTGGTATTAATATCTTAAATATTGTCAAAATAGAAGTCCTTCACTACTCCACTATGTCCTAAATGTTGAAAGGGATGTGTCCTCTGCATCCCCCTCGAAATCTACACCTATGGATTCTGCTAATATAGTTTTTTTGGTTTTTGATTAGAGACAAAGACTACAGCTCCCTTGCTTAGTAGGTTGAAAAACTCTACAATTTAGTTGATGTTTTTGTCTCTTATGTAATTGTCTTTGTATTGTTGCAACATTATCTTTGTTTATATATTGTTATTAAGAATGTTAGGTGATTTCTTTCTCTAAGGTAGAAAGAAATATACAGATAATTACTTTTAAAATGTAAACATACAGTCTAAAAATAAAGATTTGTGTCCTCCAAAGTAAAAGAGAAAGAAAAGTCACATATCTTGATCACCAAAGTATTACGAAGTATAATTCAGTTACATGGCCCCACTATTTTCGTGTTATGTCAAAGACAAAATGTTTAGGTTGATATTTAAGTCTTGGCTGCAGCACCAGCTTTTGTGGGCGGCAGGAAACATTAGAACTATGGTTTTAATCATAAGAATGCTGAAAATAAAATCTTGACACATGGCAAGTCTTTGTGAGTGAGGATTGAACCCATCCAACACCAGAGCCAAGTTACACACATTTTCCAAAACAGCATTTTAGTGCTAAATTACTGCATGTTTTTATATATACTTTTGTTTTCACTGACTTTTAGGTTACTTGTTCTTAAATATAGGCTGCTTAGAGAGATACAGTTCAGACTTGAATTTATATTTACATTGGAGACAAAAGCTATTAAGGCCACCTGAATTAAAGAAGAACAAAAAGAAGATGCGGTCCCAGTGAGCACTATCTGCTGGTATGTCTCTTGCAGCACTGTACCAACTTTAAATCAGAAGCAGAAGATGTGACTGGCTTCAGCTTGTGCTAATGAACAGCCTATACAGTGATAGGACAAACATCCCTGGGTCACCATGGCATTGCTTCCCTGCCATTAATTATAGCTCACCCGGTGCGTATAAGCTACTAAAGATTATCTAAGGATACAGCAGATTATCTCCGGATGTGAGCTCTTTGGGAAAAATAAATATGCTACCTCTTCTTTCCTCTTTTTCATGCAGCCTGCTGCTTTGTCTGTGGCACCAGGGGTTCCTCACATGGTGTCCATTATCGTTAAGTAAGAAAATGATGACCGGTTAAGACCACCAGGGCTGTTTTTTTTATACTGCCAGCAGAATTTAGATTTCTTCCTTTTTTTTCCTCCATTAATTTTTTGCAGATCGGGAATTTAAATATTCCGTGCTTGTAAACACAAGTGTGCAAACACTGAGAATCTGATGCTTCTTTGTTTGGGGAAAAAATGGAATAAAAATGTCTTCTTGACAGAAGGTGAAATGCCAAGAGAGTTTCTTGTCTTGATTCGCTGACATTCCCCTTATTGTGGACATTTCTTTGCCTTTAAAACAGTTGACGTCAAAGTCAGAGGTTTTATTTTGGCAAGGTGATGAAATACTGTATCTGCATTTGATTTTCAGTTTCCATTGCAGAAAGCTGAGCAATGATCATGTTTCTGTAGTAGAGGTGGAAACTAACATACTAACATCTACACAAGTACTGTACTCTGAAGTACTTGTACTTTATTGTGCTTTACTAGTCGGGGCCCCTTGACATGTTTCAGATGAGTTGTCAGCAGTTTCAACAGACCGTTCTCATCCACAGGTTGTCAGTGCTGTGTCATGTCCCTCAGCTTGTGATATCTTTATGAGACCCACTGGGCTTTCATCTGACTCCAGTGTAAACCAAACAGCAGTACTTGAAACTAAGAGTAGAGGAAGTATAAAGAGCAAGAAAGTCCATGTAGGGCAGGAAAGAGTTGAGGTGGATGGGTCAAACAAAACAGGACTTTCACCCAGGAGACCACAGTTTGTGTCCTGTGTGAAACTAAAAGTCAGTGTTGTTTTAGCTGACGCCACTCATGTGATACTTTTACATCATGTTACATTATGTAACAAAAATACTTATATTAACCAAAACATGATTTTCTTTTTAAAAGTCCGACCGAGTAGGTTTTTTGCCTAAACCCAACCACGACCGTTTTACAACATTGACCACATGTACAATGTGTTTCACCTGTGGGTCACAAAGAGATGCCAGAGAATGCCCTGTGTGTCCCAATGAGACGCTGAGGGGTGTGACAAAGTGTTGGTACAAGACAAACTGGGAATGAGAACGGGTATCCGAGAGACATTGCCCCTCAAACTTCTCAGGTATTTCAATTTAAATATCTATATGAAGGCCCAAAGAGGTCAAATTATCCAATATTTAGATAAGTAAAATTTGCTGATTATTTTCGTTTGGATGTTGGGTTTTTACTTGTTATATCGTGCATTATTTTTACACTGCGGTACTGATATTTAAGTAAGGGATCTGAATTTTTTTTTCACTCTTCTGTCGTTACATAGTCACAGGGAGTCAATGACTAGGATCTGTTAAGTGTCTTTAAGAGAAAAGGAGTAACACGTCAACACCGGCCTGAGCTGCTTAGGTAATGCTGTTTTCTCTCATATTACCACTGAACAGACATGGTTACTATTCTGCAGGTTACATAAGGGACTACGCTACTTGGAACTGACTGAAAAGGCACATTTTAACTACTTCCTGACTGCTTTTGTTATACCATCATTAATGTGGATTGTTTGTACAAAACATTTTTTTTCCGCAATAAATACAAAACAATCTGATTAATACATCTTTAAATGTATTTAAATGTTCTCATGAAGCTTGATTTCTAAATAATGCAGTTTCTTGATTTAGCCCTTTAAATATGTTGTGCTGTGAGTAAACCCTGGCTTTCCCCTCCGAAGTAAACACAAATACTAATGACAGAACAACAAAGCTAAAGGAAAAACAACCTTCTGGAAGCAGAACACAATTCCTGACCGTCCATGTGCTTTAGATTGTGTATTTATTAAGTCCGGATAGGAGCACATGTCCCACAGTAAGAAGTTGAATGCCTCTGTTTGCAAAAGGATTTTACCAATTCCAAAAGAAGTGCTCCAGTGTTCGTTTCAACTTTCAAAGTTCGCATCCATAAATTCATCAGCTCTGCAATTTGCCAGATAAAGTAATTGATTTCCAAATGCCATTCATTTGTTTGTTGTTGATTTCCATTCTGACAGTAAGTTACACTTTATTACTTGTGATTACAACTCTGATGTGAGACCAAAGGCAAAGCACGGCACGGTGAAAATGCAGAGCTAACAATAAATAATGTAGGCAACTGAGACTAAATGAACAATTATCAATGCTAATATCTTCCCTCCAAACTTTTAACACACATGGCTTGCTGTGCATGCATATTCTCGTATCCATGTTTTTCTATTATTGCTGAGTTACAATTACCGCACCCGTCCTATAGCTAATCCATTTACATGAAAAAGTGAATCTCGGCATGAGCTCATCAACTAAACATCCCCTCTAAACAAACGGTGAGACAACTGGCTTTCTGCTTTATTGTGAACAAAAGGCGTCTATAGTTACATCTTCTTGGTTACAGAAACATGACACAGTGTTTTTCCTCCAACACTTTCGACTGACTCCACACTGTGTTCCCCAGGGGCTCCGGTGTAATTTGGTAATTTGTCCACGGCTACCTTTTAGCATTTTTACAACTTTTTGAAGGAATGCTGTCTTACAAAAGGCCGGTGTGGCATCACTATACAGTACAAAAAGTCTCAAGAGGGTTATTCATACCCATGGTGCATCAGTGTGGAGTTACAGTAATACTGAGGAGGTTGGGTTACAGGGATAATGACAGCCAATGCTCTTCTTGGTTGCCCTCATGTTCAAGGAATTCCCCTATTCTGGGGCTTTTTGTTGAAGTGTCTGCGCATTGCTGTCACCTTTGGATACTGTAACAATATACTGTATTGAGATGTATGAAAACTATAGATAATGAGAGCAGATTATGTAATTTAGCACCAAATTTAATAATCTCTTAATTTTAATTTTCAAATGTCATTGTTTTCATCTTAAATGACTTCTTAGTAGAAACTCAAAGCCTGTAAAGCCTGCAGGAAAAATAAAATCAGAACAACACATCTGGTCTCATTTCAGTCCCTCTGCGACAGTATGGGCACAAGCGGTTTGGGTGGAAGGGAAGACCACAGGACACAGAGACAAGCTAGTGCTTTGGCCATTACGGACCATGATACTCCACTCGGCTGATACGTCCTGTCACCCTTCTATACAAATCCCCCTGATATCTGCTATGCGCACGCTTACACTCAGAGGCAGGCGGCGGCCTGAACTTGCTCTGTCACTCCGCCGTACCCGGATTCCTACAGAGGAGGGAAGGGGCCCCCACGGGGACCCTAATCGCCAAAGCAAAGGGTCATCCATCAAGTCAGGCTCAGTGGGGACATTAGGGGAAAAGGCAGAGGAGGGATGAACAACACAGGGGAGGGAGAAGTAACAGGGAGAGACAGAAACAGACAGTCGGGGGGGGGGGGGCTGAGAAAGAAACAGATTGAAATACAATGAAGAGAGAGAAAGAGGCAGAGCCGGGCTCTCTGTTTGTTTAGGGTCTGTCATTGTGTCGCCATAGTAGAGGGGTTACGGGGGTGTCTCTCGGACACTGGGGGCTGCCGTGCTCCGCTGATGGCCCTGCGACTGAGCATATGTCACCAGTCTAGCGCGAACGAGGGCGCTGCCTCTGCTGGGGCACACGTCATTAGCACCATCTGTGACAGTACCCATGAGGCCCTGGTGCGCGCAAATACGCTGGTTTTGTTTTTTTGGGAAGGGGGTGGAAAATGAGGGAGGAAGGGGCGCTACTTGTGTATGTGTGTACTCTGTTTCTTCCAGGGTCACTGCCGCTCAACTAGACCTTGTATTGATGGAGGAGGGGAGGTGGGGGGCTGTGGTGAATCTGAGGTGCCAGTATAATGTGTGTGTGAGGGTGTGAAAGTGGGTGGAATGTGCGTTGAGGGGTGCATGTGTGCAGTTACGTGTATTTGTGAATCAACGCAGTGTCATGCAAACGTACCAGTGAGCCCAGGACACCAGTATGGCAATGATTACAGCCCTTTGGGAGGGAGGGCATGACGGGCCCGGGGTCCGCTTGCTGCAGTCGTGTTGAGTCCAGATAGAGGAAATGCTGGAATAATAAGAACAGGAAGGGTAAATGGCCTATCAAACACACCCCTCTCTGACCTCCCCTGAGCCCGGCCGACCAGGATGAAAGATCCAGCCACTTTCTTCTCCTTAATGGTTTCCTCGGTAATCAGCGCAGCGGAAGTGCTCCAGTCCGGGGTGATTAGCCAGGGCTAGGATTCCTTAATCGCCCCAGCCCCGTTCTCATGCTTTGAAAAATAAAGGAGGGAGAGGGAAGGAGGGAAGAGGAAGCAAGGGTGATAACAGGGCCGTGTGTTTAAAGAAAAAGGGAAGGGGGAGAGATGTTTGGATACAAGAAGATTTGGGAGGGCCGCAAGCCGAGAAGCCAGAGTTGACGTTTTTTGGGTTCCTATGGATTTGGCTGTGTGGTTGTCCAAAAGACATACACGCACACACGAAGAAAAATTGATTCAGTGGTGTAAGTTCAAGTTAATCAAGAGAGATCATGTAGGTTTCATTAAGTCAACGAAGTCAAAAGCTAAGAGATTTAATCACTGGGAAAACAGGCATTCATGAGGTGACTGCTAATCTGGCTGAAACATGACCTCCCAGACAGCAATGACTCATGGCAGAGGTTAGGATGTTGCGAACAACTAGCACGGATTTCCCATATTTATTCAGGATGTGTTTTGTTTGCACTTCTTTTCTTAATCGGCTACCAGAGTTTTCAGTAAGACAACACAATATTAAAATCCCAAACAATGTTTGGCTGTGCACGGATTTGTTTTCATCACTGTGATTTGGCTGTGGCTTCACAGTTTAAACAATAATTAAATACTCAGCCGGGCCAGGAACTGTTACTGTACGGCTGTTAAAAATACGGCACGTGCATACATGAAACTTGTGAACATTTTTCATCAACAGCTCAAGTAGGTTTTCATGTAAATAATTCAGAATTGCTGTTGATTTGGATTACTGTAGTATAGTCTTACAGCAGCTCAGCACTGAATAGGGTGATAAATTCCTCAGACTGTAAAATGAGAGCCTGTCTGTGGGCTGATGGTGACTGATGCAGGGGTCAGAGCAGTTAGCCTAACCACAGAAATGGCAGACTGCATGAGTCACAGTTACAGGCAACACACTCTCTGTTCCCACAGGTTGCTACTTTAACCAAAGTCTTTGGCGCGGGTATTTTCTTCATGTTTGTACATCACAAACAATCTCTAACCGGTATAACCAACACTCCTGCAGTTTCCCTGCTCGTGCTTGTATTGGACGATTGCTATAAAACCACAGAATTATGAGCAATCATGATCAAAAATAAGCTTAACAATGTGCAGCTTTGTGTGTTTGTTTTTTATTGTGTCAACAGTGGAACATATTCACTTTTTTTTTTTTGTCAGCATAACAGAGATCATAAAAATTCTCAGACAAAAGGTGTTGATTTTCAGTTTGGTTGCTTGACCATTTTACATAAAAAAGACACACATTTGATGTTTCCCGCACTCTTTATTTATTCATTTATTTTGTATTTAAACAATATGACATGCTTACACCAAAGCAGACACGATTGGTTTTCTTTTCAGTTAGTGACTTATTTCAATTATGCAGTAATAAATACACTCAAATTAATGATTAAATCACAAAACAGATTATCAAATAGATCGATAAAATCATTACATAAAATAAAATTGAATGCAAATTTTTAAAGACTATCATACTTTTTAAAGGAAAGGATCCCTATTTAAAGAGTACATCACCAGCAAAATGACCATTTGTATCATTTATACACCGGGTGTAATCTAAGTAAGGCGAATCTCCATGAATTTATTGTTAGGCTATTTTCATGTTTTTTTTAATTGAGAGACAGAGACAGATAAGCAAGGGGACACAAACTCGAACCCCTGCCTCGAACCTAGGCCTCTGCAATAAGAACTCACTTATCCATTGTCCATTGTCATGTACTCAGTTCTTCCCAAACAGCTGCATTTTCACCAAAAAAATTACTATTTAAAACACTTCCACCGATGAGTAGCACACCAAGTAGCATGCCTATAAGCATGAAAGAACATACGAGCTCTATTTGAGCAGTGTTCAAACGCATGTGCATGCTCAGACACTGGATAAATGAGACTTTGATTATACTGCATGAGTTGTGTGAGAATTTGTAAACCGATGTTTTGATACAATTTTGCTGTTGTTACAAATGGTCCCCGTTTATTTCAATTCATTAAGAATGTACACTTTTTTTGATTCTCTATTTACCATGGAGGCGTGCTAGTGATGAGTCATTGTTTCACAAATGGTCATTTTGCGGGTGAAATATTCCTTTAAGACTGACTGACATGATAATTATTTAGCCCACTGTTGGCATTATCTTGGAAGAATCTGTGAATATCTCTAAAGGTTAATTTTGAGCAACCTGGGAGGCCGCAGCGAGCGTGCAGACCACCTGACATCTTCCCAAACTGACTTAGTGATGTTGTGTCAGAAATTAAAGAGCTGCGGTGAAACAGGATCACAAGGTGCTCTCATGGTTTTCTTTCAGGAGCCACATTCCTCATGCGATGATACTCCTATCTGCTTTCCTCTGCTAATATTCCCTTGCCGTTTAATGCGGCGTTCAGTTTCCCTGTCAACAGTGACAATGTACAGTGGCAACATTCTTCAAACATACCTAAATACACAAACACCCAAGCCTGTTTGACAGTGTGGGGATTTGTTTTCATTCAGGAATTCCCCCACTGATGCTACTTCAGTTCCCACCCAGTCAAACCTGCTTGTGCCTCATATTGTGTTCCCTACTATTTTTCAGTGATCGCGTTACAGCTGTTAGTTTCCAAAATGTCTCTGGTAATGTGAACATGCTGACATACAGGTATCATATATGGCCGCTTATGTGCATGACAATGGGTGACCCCACCTGGGCTTTTGTCTTAGCTGCTACAGAGATTTGGCGTCTCACAGCGCAACTTCTCACGTGTTGCCCTTTAAAATTCCCCTATTAGCTTTCTGTGGAAGGCATGCATGTGGTCACACATGCGCACAACTTAGTGTACAGGCAAACACACACACCTACTCTTACACAAACACACACACTGATGATTATAGAGCATTTTCTCTTACAGGATTGCTTTCACTCTTGTCTCCACTGCCTTTTAGTCCTGGGGGCTAAACAGGTGTGTGTCTCTGAACACATTACTCTCATACCTGCACACACCTCCAGCTCTTGACCTCAACCTACACCCCCACCCCGCCCTCATTTCAGCCATTACTCGGCGCATTTAGCTAACAATACCCAAATTGCTTATATGAACATGTCACATTCAATCAACCTAATGTCAGGCTCATACATTACAACATTTCCAAAAATGCCCTGTAGCTGACAGGCGAGCAGGTGATGTGAAAGGATATCACTATTAGGCTGCCCACATTTTTTTTTCTTTACCTGAAGAGGCTTTAACTTCTTTAGTGACCAAAAGTATTAGTTTCCACCTAGTATAAAGGTTCCCATCACAGTCTCAAGGTGTCTTTTGAACTTAATGGGTGCCGAGGAGTGTAACTGTCTGAGCCGTAAAAGTCTCACGGTGCTGCGACCCTCTGCCACCCACAATGGATAAAAAGAAAGAGGCACGGAAAGTAAGACGGAGAGCAAGATGAGAGACGAGCAGAAGATTGTACAAAAACAGATGAGACAGAACAAAAGATGGTCGACGGGGAGATAAGGAGGGAGCGCTCGGCAGACAGACACACCAGGCATTTCTGTCTCACCACCCTGTAGTCAGTGAGCTGTCAGCGATCCTCCCTGCCTGCTCTATGGGTACAGCCCCGCGAGCGATGGCATTTCAAATAGCCTTATAAATCAAGAGTTATGTTATGTCACCCTGCCACTGCCATTAACACACAGAAGAGAAAACCACCACAGTTTTTTCTTTCCGCAGCACATAGGGTTTTATATTACTCTGTGCATCCCCTACTGAACCATTAATACTCTACATCAGGCTCGCTTTCAGGCCGTAACTGAAATTTGAGAACTTTATCCTCATCGTGGGTCCAAGTCTCAGGAAAACTTACTGGCGCTCTTGTTGTCAGGGCACCCGCGAGAAAGCGGCCCCTGACCCATTTCGGTTCCCAACATGTAGGTTAAGAAATGCGCTTCCCTCCCTCAACAATTACTAAAGAGATACCCTTGAGCAAGGCACTTGACCTCCAATAGCTGCAGTGAAACTGTTCATTGGCTAATAGTGTAAGACTGTGGTGATACTGGGCAGCTCAGCTTGCAGTTGTGAAATATATGTCATTTCTGTACCTGCGTGATTAACAGAAATAAAAACACACCGACTGCTGTATTAATGTAGATCAAGGCGATTGTGCATTTATGTTCAAAGCCTCTCTGTTTGAAACTAGATTTAAAAAAGCATCAGTTTCTCTTTTGTTAAAAAAACCTTTGTTTGACTAAGTGACTTACTCACTGTTCTGTGCCAGAGCGACGCTGTTTCCAAACAACTTACCTTAATGATAGACAGATGGCAAAGGAATTCATTGCTACACCACTGTGCCTCGTGTCACCTTGAAAACTTTCTTTTTTTGCATGCCCCTTACGACCCTCTGCACCTGCTGCAAAAACAATTTCCCCCGCAAAGCAAGTCATCCGTACTACATGTAAGTCACGGTTGCCGGGGTTAAATATAGGAATCATGCATAGAGGGGTAATCAGGAGTTCTCATCGCAGGATCCCCCGAGACTGATCCCCGGCGTGTGACATGGCTGTCAAAACACTGACAGATTGTTTTACCAACACGCGCACGCGTACACACGCAAACACGCAGCTGCACACATGCACACAAAATCACATTGACAGATTGTTTTACCGACTCCATAGGCTTGACTGACACCTATTCTCCTGGGTACCCTCCCAGCTCCCTGCTTTACGAGGTAAATACAATCTAACAATTTGGCTCTGCAAGTTTTGTTATTTAATAAAGACCAGACTTTTTCTTCAGCAGTGACAATAGTTTAAATCCAACTTGCTTCTTTTTCTCATGTCTTAAAAAGATGCTAAAATATACAGACGTATCCGTTATTTGATTACAACATCCTTACTACATGAAAACACGTCAGCTTATGGAGCATATATATATTATATATATTATATTTCTTAGCATGAATAGAAAACAAGTGTGGCATTCAGGTGCCCTGTTGGATTCTGTGCCATTCCATTAGCCAAATCGTGAGCTTTTGAACATGTCAAAAATGTAATAACCCTATTAAACCACATTGACGTATGACAGTTAATTCTGTTGCCGTATGCCACTATGGAGAATATATTGGTTAAATGCTTCCTGAGACAGATGCTACTTTGAGGCTAATCAGTAGTAATTGATGGTCCAATTGGGTTAGAGTGGCCTTGCTCTGGCCAGTGTCTTTGGCCTGAAGCTGTCAGGGGGACGGGCACAGGAAAAGGACAGACTGAGACACACGTTCACGCGAGCCATGCCAGTGCTTCGTAAACTGTTCCTGGATCACGGCAGGAAAACACAGAACACCTTGTGCTCACATGATGGAAATGTGTGGAGACACTGTCAGACAATGTGACTGGTAACGCTCTAAATGGTTTTGTTATATGTAATGTTGTGTAATGACAGTAACCAGGATGAGGGTAGTGGCAAAAAGCAGCTGTAGCAGTGTGAGTAATAACCTTTTTCACCTGTCATATATTAGCGGTCGCCACACTCATGCTATCTTTTACTTTAATCTTTCCAACTATTCAGCTTTACTCTCTGCCTTTGTCCAAAAACCTCTGCGCTGTCAGTCCAGTCGCTGGAGGAAAATGTTGGCAGTGTGTTTTTGCAAACCAGTGACATGTTACATTTGTACATGTAGTAATTATCAAATCAATGTTTCTAAAATGACATAGTTCAGCTGACAAATACTGTGTATGAGCTGACGGTGGGTAGCTTGACACCTGAGTAGTGTTGGACAAGTTACTCTCAAAATGTAATGTATTACAAGAGTTAACTTCATTTCAAAGTAAAATGTCACTTTATAGTATTATTGTCTGTGTAGAGTAATAAGTTACTCATTACATTACTTTTGCTGTTCTTACACCAAAGTGACCTCAGAAGAACGTATAGGCATTTTAAAAGGATGAGGGTCATGTTGTTTCACAGCAGGTGATCGAAGCACAGAAGCTCCAGTTTATGCGATCAAGTCACTATGACGAGCACAAATTAATACATCTGAGCTGGAGGACCCACCTGCCAGTTCCCATTGAGTAGGTCAGCTACAACAGCACCAGAGAGAGAGTTATGCATAAGAACAGGACTGTGTGCCGGCGTTGCTCTGCAGTTGTAGGGGATGTGATTGGAAACACATCCAACACCAACATCACCCAGGCCAGATGTGTCGATCACCAAGAAGAGGAAAAAACAAACCAGAGGCCAGCTCCTTATCCCCACTGCTTACAGGCAGCCTTAGGATGCAAAAGCAGAACGGGATGTGGTGTAGGTCTATGAATGGAAACACACTGGACATGATAACGCACATGACACCCTTCTATATGGTAATGCATAATGAATGACATGACAACACACAACAACCTTTGGAAGATGTGTTTACTGGTGCTGCACTCTAGATCAGTGTGGATAACTTAAAAAATTAAAACAATGAAGTTTATTTTGGGAGGTAACACGTAACGTAGCACTGTAAATGAAACAATATTACCCAAAATCCTGTTTGTAATGCGTTATATTACTTTGTTACCGCTAAAAACAGTGCACCTGGGTGAGACGCTTGCCAAGCTGCAGACCACTGCTCAAAACCGTGAGACATCAGCGACATTTCTAGTGGAAACTGTGCCACCAACACTGGTTGTTTAACAAGACACTGATAGCATTTTCAGCCATGATTCTGCCACCAAAATTTGTTGGTGTTTGGCATGCTATCTGAGACATTTCCAGATGTGATTGTGCCCCCAAATTTGGGTAATTTATGCCAAAATATGATCTTTTTCTTCCCAAAACCAAGTGTTTTTGTGCCTTATGGTAACCACACGTTAACCATAGGGTTGTTTAAACATAAAGACACTTAAGTTTCAGCATACGGCTACATAATAATGTACAAATGTTACATATCTGTGGTTTACAGAAACACACAAGGCCAACATTTATTCTGGCGTTGGGGTTAGCACCAGCTAAACTGTCCTTCCGTCACTCAACAGGCCTCAGTCTACCAAATGGGTGGCTTTGGACCTGCTGTTGTCATGGGATTGTGGGAAATGGGGTCCATTAAAGTCACTGAAAAGCTGAAATATTACTGTAATTTTATTTCTATGACAAGCACAGCAGGATGTTTGTGATTTTGAATGACTTTTTCTTTCCTCTGGAGCAGAACCTGGCTTTACCTACAAAAGTAAATAAAGCCATGAAAGTTTTTGTGTTTTCATGAAGAGTGTTTTTTTTTTTTTTTTGATGGTGATAAACACTCTACTGTACGAAACACTGACTTATCAGGCGTACAGAACCATGTTTACCAGCAGCACCGACACAAAATAACCAGAAAAATCCCCCAAGACTTTTCTGAATGAATAATCTGTGAATTAGGACATGGAAAAAGACTCTAATGAAGCCCAGCAAAACATTTGACATCCAAGCCTGTCATGTTTTGGAATGGCCTTCAGACTTCACTTTGTTGCATTATACATCAACCCTTACCCTACATATTACATTTGCAATCCAGGGGCAAATATTTTCAATTGTGGGTGGGGGTGTTTATGTGTGTGTGTGATGTGTGTGTGGGGAGGGGGGGTGATTTCTATGCTCTAGCAATTTGATACCACAGCACTTGAGAGTTATCACCGGAGTGGCCGTAAGCTCCGGAGCAATTCATAATTGTGTTCTCTCATCTCATATTGCAGCAGCTGAAGTTTTTACTTTATTTATTTTCGCTGCACTACACACACAACACCCACACAAACAAATACACACACATACACACACATAATCACATAGATGTCTCATCCCAGCACTTTTTTTGATGATACATTAAATGGTGTAAAGTTGCATCTCGCTCTGTGTGCACATGTATGCATTTGTGTGTGTGTGTGTGTGTGTGTGTGTGTGTGTGTGTGTGTGTGTGTGTGTTTGAAGCAGGGTCCCTCCACCTGTGCTGGTTGGGAGTTAATCCGGTTAGGTCCCAGTCTCGTCTCCGCGGCTGAGCGGTGTGGTTGAGGCTCCACAGTGCCCTGCGGGGGCCTGAGGCGCCTCTCCAGCCCAACGCCTTGGCTTAAGCGTGGCGCGGTAAGGAGATGAGGCCCGCTCGGCCCTCGTTACAGAAATTAGATGGATCAGGGAGTAAACATAACCAGCTTTTTATATGATCCTCGGCTCAGAGCAGACAGAGAGCAGAGAAGATGGAGGGGAGGGAGGGGAGGGCGAAAGAGAAGGCGAGATTCCTCCTCTAATTACTTCATGGGTCACTGCTCCTGCAGGCAGATGTCAAAATCCAACACTTTCTGATGTGAGGAGAGCGCTGGAGAATGGGAGGGATAGAGCGGGGAGAGAGAGGAAGCATGAGGAAAAGGGGAGAGTAATGAGAACAGGAAGAGGGATGAGATACTGTAAGAAGAGAAAAAAGAGGAAGAGGAGGTTTAAGAGGAGAATAAAATAGTGAATTGGAGAGAGTGGGTTACGAAAATAAAGGAGGGAGAGGAGGAGGATAAAAGAGGGAAAAGAGAATGGATGAAAGTGGGGATTTAGAGACGCAAGGAGGGGAAGGGGGGATAGAAAGCAATGGAGGATAGATTGGGGTGTGGGGGAGTAACACGTTGTCAGGAAAGTGGGAGAATGTGGTGGTGATGACACAGATTGGTTGTGGAGTGGCGGTGACCTGGGATGGCCTGTGTCTGGCAGAGAGGTAGCCGGCGAACACAAGGCCCTTCAGATTCGCCACATGCCCCCTGGCTCGCTGAAAAACCACTGACACCCGACTGAAACGACAACCTGGCACTGCCGCATCAGGAGTTATGCTACGCCCTTCGGTACCAGAGTGGTAAATACCTCCATGTCAACATTTCAAATGATCGGTGGTTATCAAAGTCCGACAGCAACCATATTGACTCAAAGCAGGATCTTTTTAATGTTTTATTTCTATGATGAACACAAGGTTCTTACTATGTATCCACCAACAAGATTAAACTCAAATGGAGATCTTGTTTTTTAAAAAGTAAATGTGATTGGTTTTTATTTAAACAGCTTTCAGTCGCAAATAAAAACATATTTTTTTGTCATGGCCTTGTTGTGGACGCATAAATACCCCACCCACATGCAAAGCTTTTGCTAACCAGACAGAACTCAAGTTCCTTTCTCTCTCCCCAAAAAAAGAAAAAGATAAAACTAAGTTATAAATGGGTTTTTTCGCGCTTCCTGTACACAGCCTCCTAAAGATGAGAGTTTCCATTTCATTTCATGTAACACTGCGGCTGTGATGAGATCTTAGAAAGCAAACACTGCATTTTGCCATCAAAGAGTGGTGAAGGACTTCTAAGGATGTGGGCTATTATTGTTTTGATGTGATACATTGATACTTCGGTGCCAAGAAAACTCAAAAGCAGCTGGATGGAAACTGCAGAACCTGTTCAGTTGGCAGTCAAACAAGTACTAAGCTGTACAACGAGTCTGCACAGTGTGTCTCACCATACCCATCCATCCCCTCCGTTTGCTTTTGAAAAGCAGAAATGTATCCTTTACAACTCAATCCGTCGGCCTGTATGTATCATGTCTGTCTTCTTCACAAACTGTGCCTCGGTTTTAGCAGAGGAGAAACAAAGATATCAGTCCAAAGCAACCGTGCTGCTCTTGCAAACACCTCCACACTTTTCAGGGAAAGCAGGTATTATTGCAGGTGTTTAGGAAATTTTGAATATACAGTTAATCTAAAGCCTCTTAGATCGTCTGTTTCCTCGTCATTTCATCATGTCTGGGTGACGGCTTTTTCTTTTTTAATACAGACAGTCTGTGAGCCAGTTTTAGTCTTGTCCATGTCATTGTCTGTCAGTGTTGTCTATGTCTAAATACACATCCACTGTGCCGACAGTATGCTGCTCAGTGAGGGGGGTCGGTAAGAGGTTTGATTCAAATAAGGCACCTGCTTCATCAACACTGCCATCATCTGTTTGAACCAGTTCGTATTGGAATCTAACTATGCGGTAAAATACATGTAGAAGGTTAAACAATATGCCTCATACACACACACACACACACAACTCATACTCACAAACGCATACAACCTGTGTTTGTGGGTGGGGTGGTTGTTGGTTGTTGGGTCAGTGGTATACAGGGTTCTCTGAGGCCAGATTGAGGCTGATTTGGTCTCAGTGAATATGTCTCACTTCCCCCTCAGTGAAGCCGGCATGCCCCCAGGTCCTGATTTACTCCTGATTTGTGGGCTGCCTCTGTCAAAGCCAGGCACCACTCAGGCCTCTATGAGACATAGACTACAGTAAACATATACACACACATTCACACACACTCTGTCTCACATGTATGCAAACAGTATATGCGTAGATTTGCAGGTATGCACAGCCCCATGTGCAGACATCCACTTTCTACCACATTGCAGAAAAATCATAGATAGATAGATAGATAGATAGATAGATAGATAGATAGATAGGGAAGCTAAAGGTAAAAGCAGATGGAGATCCCTTCGGCAATGACTTCTAAGCCCCGGTCTCCAGGGGCTGCTGGGATTTTCATTTCAATGGGCCCTAAATATTCATCACTTTCCCTCTCCCCACCCTATCTTCAAACCCTTCTGCTGTCCGTTTGAGGCATGGAGTCTCCCAAACTGGCAACCCAGCCAGGAGAAGTGAAACAAACAGAGGGCCTGGGCAGACCAGCAAGTGGGTGGATAAAACTCACAGACTCACACGCATGCAGTCATACATGCAACCCCCTCCCCATCACATACACACACACATTCACACACACCAAACACAGCACACAGAGCCAAGAGCCAACAATGTGCCTTTGTTTTAAGGAAGGCTCTCTTATTAAATCAAATATCAGGGCTGTCTTTCAAGCCAGCCTTTGTCTGTGTGCTCAGCTCGTTCCTCGCCGGCCTCTCGGCCCCCTGACGGCCTGTGCATGAGTGTTAAGAGAACCCATTGACATCCCTGGATTAACATATATTAAGGGGTTAAATGAAAGTGCCATTATTGTGGTTTAAGAGTGAAAGCGACCCATGGGATGTTATGCTTCCCACTTGAAGCTATGAATGGCTAATGCTAAACAGCACTTCATTATGGGAGCGCGCTTTATTGACGGTGTCTATCAGAGCTGGAAAATCTCCTCTTGAAATGCTGTTGAAGTTAAACAGCCTGAATCTAAGCAGGTTGATACTGCGAGGAGTCCACTACATATTTCTGGTTAATAGAACACAATAGTTATTTAGTGCTTTTGAAGGATTTTGCATTTGTGGTTTTGAGCATCCAGTGTCTGAAAAAATCCTCCGGCTGTTTTCATCATGTTTCGTGCCTGTAAAGCCACACCAAATGTCATTTTACCCCCAAGGTTAGAGTGGGGTCAAAGTTGGATTTGTACAAATAAATAAATAAATAAATATCAGCCCTTTTCTTCATTTCAATGAGACCACTGCTTCGACACTGTGGAGTTGAAACCCCAGAGCTCCAGCTAAAAATGCTCAAATCAAATACATACATCGTTAATATGTAACATCAAGGGTGTATTTTATAATATTTCCCTTGTAATTGCAGCTGAAGTGATGTAGATGTGGTAACTTAACAGAGTTGTTGAATCCTCAGAGTGCTGTGTCATGTTTTAGTGTCTGATAAGGCTTCAATCTCATGGATCTTACCGTGTCATCCCCAGATCAAGAACTGCAGTATTTTGGATTTGTGCCTCTTGTAAATTTGAAGGCCATATCTGTCTGCTTTGTGTTTCTTAAATCAATCCAGCCATGATTCATAAGCCAATACCGTCATAGGCACACATCCTGCATGCATCATGTGAGCCTGACATCATCAAATCACAAATGTGAGGTAGTCTGGAACCTCTCATTTCGAATTGAATTTTCAGGGGGCGTTATCAATGGCCACAAACCAATATGCCTACGGACAGACCTACAACCAATCAGAGCACTGAGTGATATAGTACAAAGCAAAAAAGTGGAAACAGACGTAAGCGTGCAGAGATGATCTATGATATTAATCACATCAGCTGCAGCCATGTTGGTTGTTTTGAAAATGCCTCAACAGCGCTCTTTACTAAGATAGGTTTATGCTCGCTGCAGTGTCTCTGGCACGAGAGTGCACAAGTCAAAAATGATGTCATAATGTATTTTGCGTAAAGTGTGAATGCCTCTCAAGTTGTCAGTCATCATCTGAAACAGGTCCCGTAATAAATGTTCGGGTGGGCTGGAAATCGGTCTGATTGGGAGGGGGACCAGATGTATCTGCCAGAGAAATCTGTCTGGTTCCTCAGCTAACATCATGTAATTTACGTAAAACTTAACTCCCAAATACATGAAAGTGTCAGCTGTCAAAAATAAGTCACGACTATCCAGTGTTTGATTCTGCAAGGTGTCCTAAATGACTTTCATAGCCTCGTGGTCACACATAGGCCTCCTGCAAACTACCATGTTCATTTACTGTACAACTACATGAATGCATAAATAATTAAAACATTGCTTATGTTACACAACAGTAAACTGTTTGGAAGTGTTGCCGAGCAAAGTCTGGTTTTACAAGCTCACACTTTACATTCTGCAGATAGAATTGTGTATAGAAAAACTTGCTTAAGGGCTTCAGAAATGTGCCAGTATTAATAAGATGTTATGTAGTTTTGTCCTTTTGTTGACCTGTTGCAGTCCACTCTTTTCCCTTTAACACAACAGTTTATCCAATTACCATATTATGTCTCCCGTGCAATTCTTGCAAACAACTTAAGTGAGATTTAGTGATTAGCACTGCATTGACTTTTACTCTAAATCCCCAACCACTGCTTTCACTCATAAATGTGTGTGACAGAAGGGATGTGGCCGTGGCTGTGAAGATGTGGCTGCAGGTATACGTGACAGTATAGGGTGACGGGGATTTCCAGACCACGTCCCTATTGACATGGTGCTGAGGATCAGGTGAAAGATACTGTGTTGTGTCATCCCAACAGACAGGATCTGGTTACCGCCATCGTGTCTGAAAAAAAAAAAAAAAAAAAAGGTTGTTGTCATTTTCGTGGGTGCTTCAGAGTTCACAGATAAAAGGTACATTTTTAAAAGACAGCTTTAGCTGCAAACAATTCAGGATTTACTTACAGGATTTGTAAAGACCACCAATCAATCACATAGCACCTAACAAAATGGAAAATATATGTTAGCCATCATTAGCTCTGTGTTAGCTTATACAGACAGGCGTTGGTGTGATGTCAAAATGTGCGTGCGTATGTGTGAACAGACAGGAGTGAATGAGTGCAAGGCATCTCTGCTTTCTGCACTGTGTCTGTCAGAGGAGCTCTGACATTGATGAGAGCAAACTGGATGGAGACAGCGTCCGTCCAGTCAGAGGCCTCATCATTATGTCTGCAATCCTTTTGATCATCCCTACTTTTCTCTCTTTCTCTCCTCCTGTCGGTTTGTCCGTCTCCGTCACTGCTGTCTCTTTTCCACCGTCCAAACGCAGATGAGCGGTCGCCGTTATGGCACATGACACACACCCTTTTGTCTTTTGAGTTTTTCCATCTCGCTGACCCCTCCATCACACCACCCCCCATCCTCTACCTACCCACTCACACGCATGCGTGCACACACACCCACACACTCCCTCCTGCATCTCATCCCGTTCTCCCTGACGAGACAGACCATGGAGGAACTCCTGCTGCGTCACTCACGGTGGAAAACTGCAGCGGTAATGATATTAGGGTGATACTGGTCATATTCACACACGCAGGTGTGTTAAATCTCCATAATATTTTGTATCTTACAGTATTTATTTCACCAGGCTTTTGAAACTATTTTTAACCTTTTGTGAAATGTGCTATTTGTCTGTTAAATATGACGCTACAGCCAGCAGCTGTCAGCTAGCTTAGCATAAAGACTTGAAACAAAGGGTTATAACAGCTAGCCTGACCCTACAGCTCACTTATTAACACAAAAAGCAAAATGTAAAAATGATAAATCAATTCACAGGGGGTCATGTGTGAGGCAGGTTTTTGCCGGACACAGTGGCCTCCAAGAGTCCTGTCTTTCCCTTTAGGGTTGCCAGGCAACCTACAAAGATATGCTGCTCTCAGCTAAGAAATAGTCTTGTGCATAACCTCCCGAAAAACTGCAGATTTTAGTTTTTACACTTGCTGGCAGGTGGATTTTCATACTTTTGGTCAGACTCGGGCGAGCTGCTTCCCCCTCTTTACAGTCTTTATGCTAAGCTAAGCTAAGCGGCTGCTGGCTGTAGTTTCATATTTTACATACAAACACAAGAGTGGTATCGATTTTATTATCTGTCAGCAACAACGTGAGGAAGAATCCAGATATAATGTCAAATAACTCCTAAATGTCTCAGTACCTGCCTGTGTCTGAATGTATTTTTCTTACAGTCTGAGTGACATCTTTACATCGAACACATAAACATAAACATAAACTTGAGGAGGGTAAATTGCAAATGAACAAAACAGTCTAGATTTGTGAATGCAGTTTATAGATAGCCTCTGCCCCTCCAATATGACATGAATCTAATTACACTAGTATTAGAGGTAGCTAAATAATCAAGGTCTATACCTATCTGCAGAAATGGAATCAAATATTCATAACTATGGTTTTTTATTAGTGTATAATCAGCTCAAACTAAGAATCGTAATGGTTTGGTTACCTTAGAATGAGCCATTTATATCTACGTACTAGAGCTGCCCCTTAATGGTCGGAGATTTGAATCATCAGTTGAAGACCTCTCAGTCGACTTAGAGAGTTTTTCTTGTTTATCTTTTTGCTAGCAATTTTTCTTGGGACATTTTGTTCCCCCTGGTTTGACTGTGGAGGGAACGTTCTTGACTTTCTCATCACTCTTGGGCACAGGCAGCTGCGGACCGAAGGCAACACAGGTACGGAGGAGGAGAGACTCTGCACTGTAAGGCTCCAAGTTACCATTATCTTCTCTCTCCTGCTTAGAGGTGGTGAATTTACAGCCCACAGCATCTTAATATGACACAGACTCTGTTTTTTGTTTGATATCTAATGTTGCCAAAAACTGTTGTTGTACATTTCTGATCCACCGTTTACTGCCTTACGTGAATCCTGCTGTCATCCTGAATGCTGCGCTGAGACTGTTCAAACTAAAACTTTAGTTAAAACTGTATATGGTAAAAAAATTTTTTTACAAAAACACTGAATATTCGAATACCTAAATCTGACTGGACCGACATAATTCTGAGTCCAGTACAGCCTTACTCTACATACAGAGTGGGTCCTCTCCCACGGCATCCGCCATGTTGTTCTTCACAATGTTGGGTAACTAGTTACATGTATATAAATGACAAAAAAACTGTAATTATTATCAGTTGCAGTTACTGAGAATAAATATGTACTCAAATTAAATTATAGTTACTGATCAAAATGTTGGTGATTAGTCATGTGATTCACCTCGCAGTGCAACCTGGACACATTGTCAGTCATCAGGTGTTTCGGGTCTTAACATCAGACACCCTCACCCAGGTGACGCAGCCAGGGATGATCGGGGCCCGACTTGTGTCCAGGTAGCTCACTTTGTCACTCATCACCCCTCTTAATCCAAAGATTACAGAGGAGTTACATCTGAATATAGTCATTTGGGTATAGAATACAACATTCATTCTGTTGCTCTGCATCTTGTCACCATGCAGGGACAAAGTAACTAAAATAGTTGCATTACTTATAACTAACATGTAACTAGTAATCCTTAACCTATTACATTTTAAAAGTAACCTTCCCAACACTGTTCCTACAGTAGCCCAGAAGCCCAAAACTAAACACTGGCTTTAGATAGAGCCATTTACATTTTCGTGTCGGCCACTGTAGTTCTCCTACAAGCTTGACACACAGATCAGTTAGTTGCAATGTTGCAACGTCACTGGAAGATGCCCCTACACACTACACAGTAGACCTTTAACCCCACTTATCATTCTAAATGCACCATTTTCTCAGATGTGTGCCAGCGTGCCTTTGAACCTGTTTTGCTGCAGCTTAAACTCTGGTAAAGTCCTTGTCTCTGGTATTAAAGGAAACAGAACTATGTCGTTGAAGTTGAACCTTAAGTAGCGTTGCTGTGTGTGACACCTGTCAAGAGAACCTAGAGGTCAAAGGTGAAATCTGTACTTTTCTTCCCATTGAAGGAAGGGAGCAGGTAATCCGATCTAGGTGAAGTCACCGGTTGAGATTTGGAGGGCATTGTGAGGACGGCAGGGTGCGGCGTAAAGAAGAATTGATGAGTGTGCGGTTGAGTCTGTCATGTGTCAGAGAGCGGCGCTTTGTAATTGTGTTACTTTTGAAACACTTTCAAAAGTCAAAGAGCAACAACAAATGCTGCGTCCAACACGAAACAAAAGACAGACACCGAGGAGGCAGATAATTAAATGAGGTCATGGAATGAGAGTAAATATTGAAACAGTCAGTTTATAGACCAATGTCAATTTTTTTTAGACTATGACAGTTTGTATAATGCAGAGCAATCATTTTACATATTCGGTTTCAACACAATTGTCTCAGGTCAATGCTTCACTCATTCACATCATTACCTATCATGTTACAAAACACTTTTTTTGGCAAGATGTTTGTTGAGATTCTATTGCAAACCTTGGGGCTTGTCACTGGCAGCGGCGGCTCTCAGCACAGTCAGAACATCCCCTGCAGTTTATCATACTTTGTCACCGGCTCCCGTCGTGGATTTCAGCAACAAATGTCAGAGCGCTGAGTCTGATCCTTTGTTATTGAGATGAAACCAACCCCCGAAGTCCTCACAGACTGAGTAAACAAAGCTAATAGAAAATCATGCCGGCCTGATTAACCTGCCTTATTACGTTGTTTGCATAGAACATCATTAGCAACGACGGTCATTTCTCATGCCAGAGACTAAGAACAACTGCCTGTAGATTATTTGTTTATATACAACAGCGGAGAAACTATTAAGGAATAGTTATTTTTGTTATGTGCTTGATTGCTCACTTTTTAACATACAGTATCAAGTGGCTCCTGTCTACTGAAACTTAGGTTGGGATCAATACACAGTGCAGGAGCAGCAATGAATAACTCTAACCTTGTAGCAATGGAGCAAAATGGCCCGGGTAAATGGTAAAAATGGAGGAAAAGCTGGAAAATCAGACAGTCAGATTGCACAAACATAATTGCTGTCATCATGAACTGTATAATCACTGTTGAAATGATTCCAATCACACACTAGAAAGTGAAAATTACCTTCTTGTTAGCATCATATCTTATGGGATTCCAACCGAAATGACACGTAATACAGGTTATTTTCTCAGGCAGTTATTGGGTAATCGAGCTAACAGTTGCAGCTAACAACAATGTATAATATGACCCTCCCCAAACTTGTCAATAACTGAGTGATTAGTGTAGGGATACTGTGGTTGTTTTTTTTTGTTTTTTTTTTACATTTTTAAAGGCAAGGTTTATCCTTCTGGGGTGCTTTCACAGGAAAAAAAGCATGCCTTGCTGTGTGACAGACCCAGATCATGTGACCAGGGAGATGAGGAAGTGTTGACAGAAGCTTCCCTTAAAGTACACATATAATAGCACACACAAAACACAATCTTGTGAAAGGGGATATCTTGTGAAACTCCTTATGGAGAGGAAGGAGAGATTAGGGCAAAAAGGATGGAGAGGAGTAAAAAAAAAAAAAAAAAGGAGAGCAAACAGAATTCATTCTTTTTTTTTTTCCTCTTTTCATCCATGCAGTATCTGTCTGTCTCCTTCCTCGCAGCTATGAGGCAGCAGTGATTGTCCCCCATCGGTCCCAGGGTCCCCGTGGTGGAGGCCCACCCTACAGCCATGCCCCCAGACACAGAGTCTGATGAGGAGCACAAGGCCACGGAGGCTTACCCTGAAAGCCCAGGGGAACACACACACACATACACACACACACATATACAGAGAGAGGCGGGGAGGCTCAAATACATGCACAATCGGCCAGACATGTACAGTGCACATACGAACACGCAAACAGACAGATAAACACAAAAGCAGGTGGATGCACTCATTCACTGGCACACTTACACACACACTGGCACGGTATCAAAAACACTGTAAACCACGGACCGACACAAACACAGACCCGCTGGTACTCCCTGGCACAGCAACTCGCTATCACATCAGACATGTAACTGTACTCTCAGAAATAAACCCTGTACCAAATCGATATTTTCACTTTTTCGTTCATATTTAATCTTTATTTACCCATATGTCACAATGGGACTGACATCTCTTTTACACTGGCCAAGGAGACATTACAGCGAAACTGGCATGAATGAAAACAATATTGCAAGTTCATACATGAGTTAAAAAAAACAAGCAAAACGCTTTTTTATTCAGCGAGTCTGTCTGTCTGTTTCAGCACTATTATCAGTTTTAAAATGTGGGCTTAAAAGGTTGAATTTTTAAGATGTCGAATTTCATTTAATAAGAATGATAATTTTCATGATCGTGCAATTCCACCTGAGGCTAACGCTCTGATAAAATGTCCATTATTGACCCCCACAAAGATGTAGAATCAGATCAATTTATTGTGAATAATGTGGTTCTAATGTGGGGCTGTGAAAAAACCTCAGAAAAGAAACATGATTATAATTGTTGACAGATTTTCCCATCTCAAGCACATTGCCTCAGATTGGTGCCCGAGGCTTAGAGAGAACCACAAAATGTGTGCACCTCAGTGGGACCAATTTTTGAATTTTTCCAAACAAACCTGCACCATCGCAGAAGAATAAGGAGTCATCTGCTATTGACATAAAGAGCTTAATCCTGCCTACCACTAACTAGCTCTTCTAAGACTAAACCTCTCACCTCTGAGTTGGCTAACTAGCCATCACTGCTGCCTGTTGGCTACACACCTGCCCCAATAGCACCTAGAGGCAGAGGTTGGCCCCAGGAGGACAAACACACACACATTTATGTATAAACCTGAGTATGTGTACTCACATCACACACACCGACTCATGAGCCGCTCCTGCACAAAACACACACTCACCCTCCCAAATGCATGTAAACTTCCCCACACATACACACACACACACACACCAGCTTTATGTGTCATTCACTGACTGTCCTTTTGTCAGAGCCGTGGCAATTATGGCTAACAAATACACACCGGGTGCTGAAGAAACACCCGGCGCGCTAAAAGTAAATTAGCAATATTAGGAATGTGCACTCATCATTTGCAGTCAATTTCCTGTTGCTAATGAGATTAGAAACAATGCTGTCAGTCAAGAAACAGTGGCAAAGCATTTCCATTTTGTTATTTTCTTTTTTTCCCCCCGTAATCAAGCCATTGGTTTAATAATCATGAAAATAGCAGGATATGGCAGCACTGTTTAATTACATTTTGAATATCATGGAGTTTTTAGTCACTTGGAAATGTCATTTCATATGATATTGGATTAATATTAACAGTAAATGAGGTACATAATATAAAATTATAATTTCCTCCTGGATATGACAAGGGAATAGGATAATAACCGTGGCATAAACAAACAATTTTAATTGTTATGATGAGGGTTACACAAGATAAGAAATAGCAATGGAAATTGCTTCATGAATTCAGTGTTATTTTTAGATAAATGTTTAATCTGTTTTATAGGTTAGCTGTGTGCCAGTACAGTAACTTCCTCACTTTGTCTTCTTTGCTCTTCATCTCTCCCTCATCTGTGTCTTGCTTTTCATCACCTCCTCCTTAACAGTTCTACCCCTCTGCCTCTTGCATCTTCTCCTCCTCCTCCTCCTCCTCCTCCTCCCCTTTTGGACCCCCCCTCCACCCTGATCCCCTCCCCCCTGTGGGGACTGTCAGTGTGGATGGTGGCGGTGGTGACCAGAAGAGGGCAGACATACTGTATTTAATCTCATATCCCATTATACATCTTCTCTTTCTGTCTCTCGGCCCCCCCCCCCCCCCCCCCCACCAACCTCACTTTCTGTCACTCTCTCTCTGGTGTCTGTAGTTAAGAGGAATCTCTGACCCCCACCCAACCTCACCCACTTCACCACCCAGCCAAGTCTGTGATGTCTGCAGGGTGACTGGTGAGACTGGACACTGAAAGTGAGCACAGTGTATCTATAAACAAACAGTCTGGCACAGTTCAAACTGTGTTGTACATGCACTGTTCATTGATTTTGAAATACTATTTATATTGACTTTTTAGGGCCAGATGGAGTTAAAACATTTTTTTTCTATCATGTGTTTTCAGTGCATGGAGTACACAACACATACAGAAACTCTAACTACACTCAACATTCATTTTATAGAATCTTTTTCAACTGCAATTTTCTATATTCTTTGATTTACAGCATATGTTGATTCTAAATGTGTAGTTTATAATCTAATGCAAACACAATGACACCTGCACACGTTTTCCAACAGGAAGCAGCAGCGTGTATAGAAAATATTTGTTTACCTCTTTAACATATTTAAAACAAATAAGACCAAGGTAAGCTGTGTTTGTACAGAGGCAACTAAACAATGGGAAGGCCAACAGTTATGTAAGACTTCTGGGTTCTGTTCAACATGTATATCCTGTAAATATTTGAAACCATAAATGTTTCTGTCAGGTCTGAGGCCTAAAATGTGATCTAAAAGTGGATTTGCACATTTGCTTAAAATCATATTTTTAACATTCTGTCATAGTTGCCTGGACATACCTAACTTTTAACTTTTATTGTATGTTACGGAATTGTTTGATTTTATGATCTATGGATACATTGCTGATTTGTTTTAACTGTGTCTTGTAAGATGTTCTTGAATGCTTTTAAAGGCGCCTATAAATAAAATGCATCATTATTATTACTGTTGTACGCACACATCTATTTATTGTCCTGAGACAAAGTGTTTGTTAACTTTTCACTTGCTATGAGAAGCCCCTTTTCAGCTTTGTGGCAACAAGGGGTGAGCGAAAAAATTGATAGAGCAAAGTATCATGATATTTTGTGCAGCAATATTGTGTCAATATATAAAAGTAGTAGTAGTAACATTTTAAACATTTTTTTTGTAGTGTACTAGAAACGCTAGATAATTCAGACACATAAATACACTTTGCTGCAATAAAAATGACTGAAGTGAGATAAACAGACTGAAAACTATCATATAGCAATATATGTATTGCAGTGCTTAGCATACCTAGCATCGCCAAACATTTAAAATCGCAGTTATATTGTATCTTGACTTCAGTATGTCCCCTGGTGATTCCCAGCCCTAGTGACAACACATTTAAAAAAAATCCATTGGGTTTTTAAATGTTTTTCTAGCCTAACAAGTGGAAGTGTTACCCTGACCCACAAGAAAAACAATCCTTCAGTTTATTTGAGAAATTCAAAATCACCAGATTTCATTACACGCAGTTTCCATTGGAGCGTGACGTCATGTTTGTACAGCGAGGCGTGGGGAGAGCAGACTTGCACCACAAAGAGCAGATCATTTGTTTGTGCATAAATGCAGCCAACCACTGACAGAGACCCTCCTGCTCTCACTCATCCAGGAAAAGGCAGGGCCAGAGACAGCACTGGACATTATTACATATCGATTTAAATCCCTCCTCCTTTCCTCTCTGTTTTATCTGATCAGACACAGGCACAATGGCCGACCTCTCTCCCTCTCCCTCTCTCTCCCTGCTCTTTTTCTGAAACCTCCCTCTGGTGTATTTTAGATCCTGGATGCCTGAGGCCTTTGCACACCTCACTCTTCCTCCCTCCCTCCTCGCCCCCCTCCCCCCTTAGTGCTAATGAGTCGGTGGTGCTAACAGCGCAGGGCTAGCTAGCCTGCTGATGAAATGTAAATGGGCAGTAATGAGCACAACCGCAACCACTTGAGGGGAACAGTGCCACAGCCACCCATAACGTCCCTCCCTGCCTCCATCTTTCCATCACTCCATTCCTGATGGACAGGCCCCAGTCCCAGGGTGGGCATGTGACTGACAGGGCCTGGTGCCTACACTGAGGGGACCCCAGTGGGCCTCTGGAGTGGCCCTTCATGACTGACCGCAGGGACAAGGATAGTGACGGCGGCTTGGGTCTTGCTGACCGTTCTAAACTGGTCCATTAATTACACCAAACCCTTAGAGAAAATTAACAGGCAAATTTAATAACAGGGAGGAGGAGGAGGTTTGTGTGTGTGTGTGTGTGTGTGTGTGTGTGTGTGTGTGAGGGATTGTATCCATACACACTATTTCAATCCACCCGCTGCTATTGTAAAGGAAGAATGCTCCGAGCTTATTGTCACCACTGACACTCATCAAGCAGGGGTTTGTGACACTTAAGGTCAGTGATTTAAGGCCCAACAACAGGTTTACTGAGGGCAGTAAATTACCACACTGTGGGCAGTAAATTGCCATATTTGATGTAAAGTCATCCCCTAGCAATTATGAGACCTTCGTGTGGGAGTTTCTTTAATTGGTGATTCATGACAGACCATAAATGATGATTCTCCACATGGAGGTTTGATGACATCTGAAAGGCTTCATTAGGAAACATTTGACTTTATGTTGTATTGAAGGGAAAGTAATTCATCAGTCATCCCAGTGATGAGATGATCAAATTAGGGCAATCATTTTAAAGATTTTGTATGATTGTATTTCCTATCCAGATAGCTGGAAGTGACATATCTCCTTCCTTGGTTTGTATGGCACAAGAAAAACATAAACATTATTTTAAATGACAATATAAAATAAAAACCTAACTGATAATGAAATTTATTTTATGTTGCACAAATTGAAAAAATGCGATTTCTGGAGACCCTCCTTATTAGCACAATCTTGTTTTTATTGTGTTATCCACACAGAAAGAGTCTCTGTTGTGAAAGTATTCTAAAAATACTTTCACAACAAAGGAAGGAGTTATTAGGGAATTAAAGATGAAATAGCCCTACAGTTTGAATGTAATGGCGATACATGAGAGGCACAAACTGGTGTTAGCTGCAGCTACACTGCAGTTCAGAGGGAACTGAAAATTTTCTCTGCAATGTACTACACAGGATTATGGACTCAAATTGAGTCATGGGCCTTTCCCCAATGGTTTCCTATACATAACAACACCTGGGTCTCTTGGTGTGACTACATATTCAAAAATGCAGGGTACATCTATACTGTACATATTGAAGTGGAGTGTGATGATTCATCATATAAGTGACTCTGAATTCGCCACTTGAAAACATGTGCAGCTCCCTGACTGTGCTCCATTCAAAATGGCCCAAAAACCCAGTGCCGGAACTAGCCCCATCCCGCTGCAAAGGACAATTATTATCATATTTTTAAATCTTTTATATTTATTGTTTTTATTACAAACAGGAACAAGAGCTCATGAAAAATCAAAACAAAATATTGATAATATTGTTGTGCTGCATCCTGGAGGTTCTGACTGTGAGGATCATTCACTGATGAGCAAATAAAGGTGTACTGCATTGCCAGTGCTAGAGGTGGTACCCCTACTACAGACGAACCATTAGCATTTTGATTTTGTTTTTTGTTGTAGTGGTTCCAGCAAAGCTCTTATTTTGAAATGCTGTTTCCTGCTGTAGAGTGAATGAATCATTTAACAGAGCAACGCTACTTAACAGAGACAGCAAACTGGCTTGACGAGATGGCCAGACGCAAGTATGACGCTGAATATATTTAACTGTGTGGACCTTGAACTAATGACTAAAGAGAAATCTGGACCCCGTGGCTGGACCAGTTGGGAAACCACTGTCCTATAGGAACATCCACCACTGCATTAACCCTACATTCTGTCCCAGTTCACAACTGAATGAAATTCTGCTAAGTTAATAACAAAGGTTTAAAACATTGTGAGCAAAATTTGGGGATTTGAGGGCACTTTTGGGCTCTATAACAATCAGGTAGTGCAACTTAAAATATCACAAAAGCGGTTCCACACAACGTTACTCAGGAAAGATTGAGGATTGCAAAATACTGTTATTTCCAAATCAGCTGGCATAAAACTTCTGTCACAGTATTATAGTAAACTAACTGTCTACTGCGACTTTTAGGAAACTGCCCAAACTTCAAATATTCTCATGCTCTCCCTGATCTTTATCCAGGAATTTAAGATATTCCACTGCAGCTTACATGCACACAACATAAGGCATGTGCTTGTGTCACTACACAATATTAATGTGCTCTGGGAGATTTGTAAAAGGAAATCCAAGTTGTGACAGGGAGTGCAAATCCCTCGGCACAATCACTGCATTTAAATGTTGTGTTTTGCACAGTGTACAGTATCGCACAGCTCCTGCCTCTCACTCACTGTACTGTTCAAAGATAGATATGCTAATGCAGAAAGTAGTTCTGATTCTATTCCAATGAACTTGCTGTGCTGTAAAACAGCAGCAAAACCATCATCTCGGCATATACTGTATCATACTCTTGTGTATGTGTGCGTGTAGATATGGAAAATAGAAGAAGAGAAGAGTTTGGGGTTGCCGTGGCCCACTTCTTCTTCCCCTTCTCCTCTGTATTCCCTCTTTCTCTGCGGTGCTGTCAGTCTCCCTGGGGTCGGATCAGCGCCGCCGCAATAGGTAGGCCGAGGCTATCAAAGTACACTTTTAACTTTTTAAGACTTTGCAGGTTGGCTTTGTTCTCCTTTTCTCTCTGTTGTGCAGGCTCTCCTGGGCCCTGGGTTGGGGAGTCTCTCTGGGTGCTGGCGAGTGGCTCTGGGCTATTAAAAAAAATGCAGGTTATCTACTGGGAGAAGTGGAGGAGCCTTTCAAATTGAAGTGAGAGCTCACGACCAAAGAGGGAGTTTGGAGGGGAAGGCGGGGAGGGGGGTGTTGGTTTCGATGATGAGTATGCACATACATATATACAAGGGTACATATAGCTATACGTTTAGTGTTGTTGTGTGATTTTTACTTCAGCTTTTAGTTGTGTTACACATTAAGAGAGGTGCTTGTCTGCCATTTTTAGATATGCAGTGTCTATGGATGACATCTGGGAAGAAGAGGAACATCATAAGACCACCTGAAGAAACATCTTCTCTCATTTCTTCTATCATCAGCTGCTGTGTTTCATGTTGAATATTGAAAACATACAAAATATTTTTAAATGAGGGACTCCTTAGTTAGTTCCTCTGGTTTGTGCAGTATAAAAAGAGTGCTATAATAAATATATGTGTATGATTGGGTCGAGGATCCCCGTCAGGATGCTGTCGATGGTATAAGACTAGAAATTCCTCAGTATTGGAGGGGATATCTGGATAGGTGACGTGGACGCCATGGTATTTGAAGCTATCCACTCTCTACTCTGAGGACCTGTTGACATTAAGGCCCCTGCTTCTTCCCAAAGTCAACCATCAGCTCCTGACTTGGCGATAAAATATCTTTTTTTATGTGTCAGGTGATTTTTAAAGGCCACTGTCCAGATTACAGAGTGAAAGGCTCCGTGAAACACAATGGAAGTATGAGGTGGACTAGCTCAGGCTGCTGAGGAGCTGCTTGGGAATTCTGTGGTCAGGGGTTTGATCCTTATCCAGGGCAGGTGAATTTTAAAGTCCAACGCCAAAATAGAAAGGTGAAATTAGCCCGGAGAAAGGTGTGTAAGTGTAGGCAGGATAACTCAGTGGTTAAGGCTACCGCCCTCAGTGCGGGAGACTGGGGTTTACATCAATGCTGCATCATCATATGCTACGGCAATGTGCTACACTTTGTCTGTGTTCCTTGGACATTTTAACTTTCTCCTTCAGACATCAGCTTGCAAAACAGAATTGCAGATTCAGACCAAAGTCATGTGACGTGCTAAAAATGGGGAGTCCCTGGAGAACTGCAGACGTGGTGGATGGTCAATGCATGAGACTCGAGTGTTGTATGTTAAAAAAGAAACTCATAAAATGTCTTAGTACAGTATGTTGAAAAAGTCATACTATGGCGTAGAGGCTAAAAAAAGTGGATAGGTTGCTCACTGCTGAAAATGTGGTGCATCGAAATTTTCTGGTTTAAAAATCCGGCCCAGTTAAATTTGTAATTGAACAACCCTGGTATACAGTGAGGGTCTTATAAGTGTATGGTGTTGGTATGTGTAATGCAGAGGATTGTTATCATTAAAAGTCTGCTGTATTTTCCCCCTCTGTTCCACACACTGGTATGTTTTGCAAACCAACCCCCCTACACTATTAATGCACATAAACATGCATTCACACAAACACACACAGACACTCGCTTCATCACCTCCCCCTTCCATGCACACACACATCTGCTGCATCCACCACCACCACCACTACCACCACGTCTCCCACCAAAGAAAAACCCCGGGCTCAAAGCCTTTGGGATGATTTGATTAGCAATGATATCTGAAAACGGCCTCATCGTGCTAACAAGATTAAGCTGAGGCCCTGTCTGTTTTCAGTGCTGGAAATTTGCTAGGTGATTAAAACTGGCTCTCTCTGCTGGAACAGGAGCCTTAGCCGGCTAGTGGGACCGTTGCCAGGTAACAAGACATGACTGCTGTTTTGATGTGGCTACATACGCAAAAGGCTAAAGCTACAGTAGGCTGGTTGGAGATAAAGTGGGAAAAAACGTCTGTCCCTGGCCAGGCAGCACAGGAAGGGAAAACCCTCATTCACGTGGTGTACAGTACTCAACAGATACAACACTAAAGCTCTGCTCTGTGATCACCATGAGACAAATAGCCTTCAATATTAAGAAAAACTCATGTTCAGATAAGGAATTATGTATTTCTTTCTAAGCATTCTCTCTTTATAGCCAAATCCTGATGGAAAAAGACATACATTTAGCAGCTATGGACAGCTACAAATGTCTCCTCAGATATCATATTTGCCACAATTAAACACAGATTTTTGACATCGGTGGAGCCCATATCCAACCTGAGAATGTTTGCTGGGTTATATGATTTTAATATTTGCTGCTATGAATAATATTAATTAAGATTAAGTGCAGTACAGTAGATCAATGCCAGTCTGTGAAAATGGTTAACCTAAATTATGGTAAATTCACCTTTAGCCAGTGGAAAGTATACCTGCGCTCTGACCTCTGCAACAAGACAAAATATTAATATTGAATTAAACCACTGGAAGGGTTTCAGTGTGCGAGAACGTAAGTTATACTTTTACCTCAAAGTATTTTCTCACTGTACTATTCTATTTGAACCGGAGTCAAGCTGCAGAATCATCCCCAACTTTCAGTTTACCATAGGAGGGGTATTAATTCTTCACTCCAACACTGTATTTATTCAATTGGATTATGTATGCATGGAAGGCCTAATGAGGGCTTAAAAATGCAATTATTGCTTAAGCAAAAAATGTGACTTTTTTGATAAATGTTTCTATTACCTAATAAATGGAGAATCAACAGACTTAGGAAACTGCTTTATTCAGGGCTTGAAATTAGCCCATCAATCATTTGCAGAGTTTGTTAACTATTTCTCCGCTTCTTTTCTCTGTTGCCATCTTCGCAGGTCTGGCAATAGAAAGAAGGAAGAGAAAGGAAAGAGAGAAGAAGAAGAAGAGGAAAAGCATATGATAACCCAGGAAAAACAATGAGGGAGAGAATCATCCCAGCTGGGGAGCAAACACTTACATGCAGGGTATGATATCCCTTAACGACGGCACTATGATAATGAAGTGCATTTATAATTCATATGGTCTGTAGGCACAGGTCAGTGGCGCGATGTGAACAAGGTTAATCAGAAGCAAGAGGGTCATGGAGCGCTGAAAGGTTGCCCTGATTTTTTATGAGCATATTGATTATGTTTTCACAACAGTGAATATCGCATAGTAGCACATGTGTGTGTTATTGTATTGATTTGCTGAGTTCTCATCCATATGTGGCCTGCAAATATCAAATTGACCCCAAATAAATGGGCTGTTACAATATTCAATGTGTCCAAAACTGACCAGTGGGAGTGGAGCGGTGTAGAATATCATTCATGTTTTAACTTTCAGCACTACAGAAAATGTACAACTAGAATACAAACGAGGCAGGCAGGCAAGAAACAGAGATACACTTTTGTCTTTCTTGTTTTTTCGGATAAATGTGTTGAAGTGGAGAGATTTGTAAAATTAAACAGAAAACCTAATTTTTAATTTCACACTTTCACGCATGATATATAAGGCCCCGATCACAAGGAAAGCATTTTGCAGGTTGCCAAACGCGAGGCGCGCTGCACTGCCTTTTTAAAAAAAAAAAAAAAAATGAAATGCCAGTTTTTATTGTTGCCAGGCAACCACGGACTCACCTCCTTATTCGAAACTTCCCATGTAATCAATCTACCGTTATGTAGTTATTTTAGTTATTTCACAGTAATTAGTGGCTAGTTACTACAATGGAAGGGCAGAGGGTCCTTGCTGTAGCTCTGGTTGAGGGTGAGAGTCTGTCAGCAAATAGTTTGTTGGGCACAGGGAAACGGAGATCTGTGTGGGTACATGAGACCCTAAAAAAGAGGGTGGATCACGAGGAGTACCACCAGTGGTCCAGGAGCTTCTCCTCCATGATGGCCGTTTCAAGGCATATTTTAGGATGACAAAGTGGGGCAGAGCACACACATCCAAGATATTACAGGTGCAGGACCAACATATATAAACAATATTTTAGGATGACTCTGGGGCAGTTTGACAGCCTGCTGTCTATTGTTGGGTCGTATAGCTCTGGGTATCCAGCAACCACTACCACCAGTTTCTCCTCCATTGTTTACTACTGTAAACTTGTTGCCGTGACTACCACAGAAGGCCTGCCTCTCAAATAATACCATTGGACAGTGGGGAAAAAAGATGACAAAAAAAGAGATGACATGGGGCAATTTTACGCTTTGAACTGAAGTTTTTTCAATTGGAGGAGCTCAGAGCGCTCCAGCAAAAATGCCAGGCACCTACAGCGCAGAAATGACAGGCACGTCACAACCAAAAACCGCAAGCAAAAGGCTTCATTTTCATTAAAAACAATTACAAAAAGGCGCCTCCAGCTGCTAAAACGCTTTCTGTGTGATCAGGGCCTAACTGTACAATTACACCAAATACAAGCCTTTTTAGTTGTTTTAATTGTAGGAATTAATATTTCTCCTTAAATACAAAATTAGTCTTTTTTGTTTTGTTTTTATATCTTTCATCCAAAGGTCATAGAGTCATCTAGTGAGTAAACCTCCATCTGTTGGTTCTACTTTCTCCCTCTGTCTCTCTCTCACACACAGCAGGTGTGATAGGGACCACACCTGAGGGAAACCAGGGTGGTTTTGAATACAGACATACTGTACCTCCATTCTGCCTGTTATCACTTATGTCAGTCAGTTCAGCTCTGCTTCTATCTGTGGCCAGGTACAGTAATCTGAGGTACAGCAGAGAGTTCAGGACGAAAAAAAAAACAAAAAAACAATGAGGCCATTTCATTTTATTCCTTCATCCAATCTAAATGAATGGAAAGTGGCCCCTTCTTGTCAGAGTTGATTGGGGAAATGTTTTGATCCGGGTGATGCGTGACACGGGACCGACGACACCAATGCATATACGCCCTGCTGTACATCAATTCAAACGCAGGCGAAGGGAATATTCAAAATATATTCATGGAATGTTCAGAGCTATTTCAGCGAGGGATCACACAATATTACCTCCACACGGTGATAAGATAAGGTATTTTTCATATTTCCATGTATTTTCATTCATTTTCTCATTTTGGGGAAGGAGGAGGAAGAGTCTGGCCTCGGGCAAGATTAATAAGCATTTAAAACGGTTTCACTGCTAACCGGCAAATCACAGTGTGTGTTTCAGAGTATTGTTCACTACTGAGTGGCCATGAATGACATAAATAGATTGCCCTGGTATACCTCACCAGCAAGCTATTGAAGGCAGGAACAAATAAATAAACAAAGCACACATGCTTTACCTATAGAGTTTCACACTTGCAAAAGCAGCTTGGCGATCACATACACACAAATAGAAAATACACACCAAACACACAGTATACAGCACATATATTCCATCTCCCATCTGAGCTATAATTAAATGAAAACTTGCCTTCCGGTGGCTTTTTTTTCCCTCAAAAGACAGAATTCAAAACACTTAACCCCTATTAGATACCAATTGACAACAGAGCCTAAAATGGTTGCTGCAGCCGTTGGCTAAGACCAAGTTAGTGTCAATAGCTGGCTGGAAGCCTGTGTATGTGGCTACAGGCTCACCACCAGCAACACCAACCTTCCTCCCACCAACACAGAAACCCGCAAACACGCACATGCATATACCATCTACAGATACACAGAAATGTATGCATGCATGAGCACACACACACACACACACACACACACACATACACACAAACTTGTGCCCAAGCTTTACAACTGTAAAGTGGTTTAATGGCTGATGTTCAAACAAGCAAGCGCAGCCGCCATAATTGAAGCCCTCCCCAAATTGTGTTTTTATTTTGCTCCCCAGTTCTGAAATATAATCAGTTTGCCTAATTTTATTGCATTTCCTAATGATGCTCGCCCAGAGCAATTGTTCTGTGTGTTCCTTAGCAAACAGCGCGTGTCAGCTCACTGAGATTAATCTTGATTACTTTAGCCCTTGATGAAGTAGGCTACAATAATGCTTTAATTGGGGAATATTACCACATACAGAAAAAACGGTGATAGATAGACCAGGAGATGGATGTTTGACTCCAAACTGCACTAATTGTAATGCTGTTTGGAGTGATTAACTTTGGATGGATCAGTGGCTGTGGCGGAAGGCAGAACACAAACAACAAATAGGGAACCACATCCATGACTGCAGTGTGCTGCAGTCATGGATGTTGTGTTCCCACTGTGACGCTGACAAAAATGATGATTCAGATTTCATTATCAAGACAAAGACAATGCTTTGTAATAGTCAGTGTACAAACAAAATGATTCACTTACTCCTTTTATGGGTTTCCAGTGGTTTTATCTGGTCCTGGCATTTGTATTAGGTCAGCTGCTCCAGGGCGTGTACATAATAAAGGAAATACTTGATAAATAATATAATAAACTCATTTACTTTTGCATTTTTGTTAAAATTTAAGACTGTTAATAGCAGTTTTAGCCATATTCTTACTAATTAAGAACAAGTAAGAACAAATCATTGTTTAGCAATTCAAGACAGGCAAGTCCCAAGTCAAGCTCCAAGTCCTAAAGAAGTCTTAATGCACTATTTACCAAATGTAACGCCATTTTAACAACACAGCAATAATATATTAAATTTACAAGAATCATGACTGCTTTTTAAAATTTGTATTTGTTTGCTAAAAGAAGCGTGTTGGAAGTTGTTGCGTCTCCATCTGTATCTTTCGACCTGCACGTTCTCCACACTGCAAATTGTTTTTGTTGACACCCGCATGTTTTTGAACGTGAAAGAAATTATTTCAGTATAATTTTTTCCAACTCGCACTCAGTAATGTAACGTTAGTTCTTAATGCTTTTCTCCTGCAACTTGAGTGGATGCTATTAGACTGATTCAAAGAAAGTGGATCATCTGCGGAGTTAAGCATCAACTCATTGGGAATGAATATTGGTAATGTTAGTTGATTCAAAAAATGACGAGAAATGAATTAACTTGAGGCACACTTTTAAAGCAAAATTCTTTTTAATTGTTGGGCTTAAGAAAGGTATAAAATATTTTCAAGTCAAAAGGCTCAAGTCCACCTAAAGTCCCAAGTCATTAGTGTTAAAGTCCAAGTTGAATTGCAGGTCTTTTTTATTTCAATCGTCAAGTTGAATCTGTAGTCATCAAATTTGTGACTTGAGTCTAACTCAAGTCCACACCTCTGCAATTATCTTTTGAAAGAGTGACCCCTACTTAACCATTGCACTCCTATAACATTGTCGGACACTTGATTGATGGTTATAAAAGAAATGCTAAAAATCTTTGCAGCAGAACCAAAGAAATGTTTATTAAACACATTCTTCCTCTCCTTTTGTAAACCCTGGCACCTGCTTTAACAATAATACAACTCTGCTGTTGACAGTACAGTCACAGGTTTGAGTGTGTTATAGTAGTAGCATCTGATAAAGCCTTGAGCAGCTAGCCTTGAGCAGAGATGAGGAACAGGCCACAGAGGTCTGCTAACGTCACTTCTTTCTCCAAACCCTCTGATTTTTTTTATTTTTCACGTTTTCAAACTTGTAGTGCTCAGCTAATTTATCTGTGGCACATGGAGAAAGAGCAGGGGCAGGAAAGAGAGAAACAGAGAGAGGGAAGACAATATATAGAAAAAGCACAGTGGCAGTGAAAAGTAATTCAGGACGAAGGAAGCACACCAGAAATGTATTTTTGCAAGTTTATGGGTAATACCCAGAGAAAATGTAGTATATAGTTCAGGTCAAATTTGGTACTGTCACTTCGTTCAAAATGACCTCTGCTCTTAGTTTAAAGTCCCCCTTCCCCCTACAGCCAAATCTCTACAATGTAATATTAGCCATCTTGATGCACACTGCTCTTTCACTGGTCAACCTGGCGCTAGTCTTTTATAGCCAGAACTATTTCCACATTTCATTTTAGCACTGTGGAGACCCAGAAAGGAAAAGCGAAACCTCCCTGATCTTCTTCAAGCCCCTCTTTAGCTTTTTTTTTTCTTTTTGTGTTGGAAAACCAACAAAATATCAATCATAGCAGAGAAGTTTTACATACTTTAAAATGTCTCCGGAGGAGGACTTTCAGTTTCTAGCTGTGTAGCTACAAGAGTTAGACTTTGTAAGTGGGTGACAGAAGACAGTTTCCAGTTTGTGGTCTTAAAGAGAAAACAGACCAAACTAATTGTGCTTGCATCGCTATAACTAACTTCTTTTTCCTTCTCTCTCAGTCTTAAATACTTAGTCCCAAGCTACTTGTATGACTTAAACCCAGCTTCTGGTTGGAGATCAAATTCAGCCTACTAACCTCATTACCTGGACCTGAAGTATAATGAAGCCCCAAATATACGGGTCCACGGCCTGTCATGTCACTACTTATGGAGACTACAGTACGCACCCTGGGGGCAACACCCAAATCTGCTCATGCAGCTCTCCTGCTATTCTGCCCCATCTTCACTTGTGTAGTATTGTACGTGACACGGGTGAGCGCACACACACACACTGTACAGTAAAGTGCACACACACAGCTGCACACCACAGTACGCTGAAGCTGTAGGAGACACCCAATCTGCTTGGTTGGGACAGTTGTCTTACGAGGTGTCGTACGCTGACTGGACATATGCTGACCCCTTCCGATTTTTTTTGTGCTGACTTCCTCGTTGGTGCCTCTTTGTGTCACGACTTTGTGCTGAGTTTTGTTTATGGGGGGGGTGCAGAGGGAGGAGGAAGTTGCTTGTAGAGTATGGGTGTGAGAGAATGTTCCTTGTGTGTGTGTGTGTGTGTGTTCAGAGCAATGCTCATGAGCAGTGTTTGTTGGCTTGTGTGGTTCATGCCGGCTAATGTCCAGACAGGAAGTTGAGACAGAGCCAGTCCATTAACTGACCTACACAAACTTTTCCTCACACACACAATTACTTGTTGAACACATGAAAGAACACACAACTTAAAAAAAAACAATAGCGCGTCTGTATATTTGTACAGACTAATCGTCTTTCACACACCAACACTCGCTGCGGTCCTTTCACTCGCAGCTCAATCTCTCTGCAGTCCATGTGAGTGACACCTGACAGAATGTGTGTGACTAGAGTTAAAGGTAAACACACACACACACACACACACTCACACCTTCAGAGAGCTTGTCACCTGCTCACGCCACAGCGAGTTGAGGAGAAGAAGCTGGGATAGGCGATGGGGGAATGGGGACAACAGCCTAAGCGTGTGGACATTGGTGCTGTCTCATGAAGGTGTGAATCTGCCATTATAGAACATCACAGGTCTCACACACACACACACACACACACACACACACACTAGGACATCCACTGGCACGACAAATGCATGCACACACAGGCACACGTGCTGAGGAGTGATCCTGGAGTCCTCGCATGGAAAAATATGTATGTATGCATGTAGGCGTATATCTTTATGCACACACAGACACACACATGCTCACACTCCAATACACCCACTGCACCGCAGTCCTTGGGTAGGACTGGGAGGTCACCCACAGTAAAAGTCTACTGTTCATCATGCCACGTCAAATCCTGCTGCAGCGCGGCTGTGCATGTCAAAAAGGCCTTTCTCTGAGAAAACCTGACAAGATGCAGAAGGATCAGTCACGCTGTACCGGAAAGATAACGTCACCAGAATCTGTTACGACATATTGAGGAGGGGGGGGGAGAGGAAAAAAAAACACCACTGTGACACGTTCCACAAAAGCCACGCTTAAAACAGGAGCCGTACAGTTATTTTGTGATATTAATGTATGACGACAACTAGCAAAAAGAATCAATAAAATTTTTTATGACATCTCCATCTCCCCTGGCCGGCGTGTCTGTAATACTATTCAAATGGGAGCAATGATGATAAGGTTTGGCCAAGGCTTCTATGAAGGAGGGGGAATGGAAGACGAGGATGATAGAGGGCCCCCAGATAGCTCGCTTCAGGCTGTCTGCGGTGCCATAAGCTGTTGTTTTATTTCTCATTTTGTGGATGTAATCAGAAGAACAAATACAGTATGTAGTTGGCAGGGAGGTGTGAGGGTTATCCCCATCTCTAAAATCATATAACACATAATCTACATACTGTACACTGTGTGAGGAATTATAGAGAAATGTGTCATGTTGGATCTGTGAGAATATGGCCAGAGGTTAAACCTGTGTGTTGCTCCAGCAGTGAAACACACACCACATATAGATATATATTTTAGCCCCATATATAGTTATACAGCAATTTAATTTAGAAATGCCATATCTAAAAATCACAGAAAAACTAAATGGACTGTTAGAGAGAATTAGTATAATAAACAACTTAGGTGGCCCCATTTGGCTCAAGGTTGTGCACCCGTGCTGAATATGTAAAACCGACATGTTTCCTTAATCCGTGAGTAAACAGTTCAGGTGCAGTTCGTTAATGCATTTTGCCAAAGTATGTCTATTTGCTGCTCATCATGAGTGTGGTTTTCTCACAGAATTAATGTGGATTTCAGTCTAATCTTCTGGGTTTACTCCGTGTACAGTCCAACAGCAGCTTTGGCTTACAGGAATTTTTTGACAGTTGACAGTCACCCCTGGTTTGTCTTGTTAGAGCTTGCTGAGCTCTAACAAGACAAACCAGGGGTGACTGTCAACTGTCACAAACACACACACACACAAGCTCACACATAGGAGCAGAAGGAGAGCCAACTGTACACTAAATAAACCTGCTTGTCATAATAATGATGAGAGCCGACTCCATTATGTTCTTTTGAGTTTATTTCTCTGATTTACCGCAGTCAAAGCGACGCGTGCCTGGGACGGTCTCCAAGGTTGCTGTCAGGGAGAATTTAATGTCCTTGGCTTTAGCGTCTTTCTGGGAGCCTGTCACATCGGCTCAGCGCTGACTGGCATACCAGCCGGGACCTCTGGCATTGTGAATATTAATAGAATATTGATACCGCCAAAACACTGCGATGGGATTCTCATGTCTCCCCCCCCCCACACACACACACACTTCTGTCTCTGCAGGACTTTAACCCCCCTCTTTCTTCCCCTTCCCCTCTTTACATGCTTGTGCTCTCCTTTTTTTCTTAATTCGATAAAACCTCTAATATTATGCAAAACCCAATTAATTACTGTTTTTACTACCTCTCCTTATCATCACATTAATTATTAACTGAGCAAAAAATACAGGTGTGTTTAATGCTTCAATTATCAGCAGAAGCGTACGGGGTTGAGACCAGGTTATTTGCACACACACATAGACAGACAGGTACACTCACATGCAGTATAGCTGTTGCATAAGCCACTCCATGCATGTACCTTCATGTGGACAGTTTCTTAAAAACAATGACTCAGCCATGAAGAAACTGGGAGCTCGTCCAACTATCTTTATTCATGTTTCCGCCACTACGGTTACACCAACCAGTACTGGCATGACCCCGCAAGTGCTTTAAATCCTCTCATGAAATTACTTAACTGATGCTGGTTTCCTTTCCCAGGCTCGTTTTGGATCCCATAAAGTGGAGTAGTGGAGTATTTAAACACCATGTGCTGCAGTGGGAAGTCCTTAAGTTTTTTTGAGAACTGAAATGTCAGTAAGTTCTAACATGCTCAGCTCCCAAAGCATGATCCTGCAGATTTCAAGTATTGTGCTTAAAGATCTTGAAAACTTGGTTTCAAATCTCCAAGTATTTCTCTTTAACGTTAAATATTCATGACTAAATTAGCAACAGTCGAAGTGTAAAAAGTCTGAATTTGGAAATAAACCTTCCTGAGTGTTTTTTATTAACGTTTTTACACAAAAAGTAGCTAATCCGCTTCATCGGGACTGTGTGGGTGTGATTTAATCAAATTTGATTGACAGTGCATTTAGTGCCCCAGTCAGTCCTCTGACTGGGGCACTAAAGTACATGACATCACCTTTTTCCAGCTGAGCCCCGCCTACTCCAAATCAGTGATTAAAAAAATAATAAAAGGAAAAAAATAATGTAAAATGAAAAGCTGTCTTTTTAGGGCCTTTAAGTACAGATTTTTTTGTACCATTAATACCAAACTCAAACTTTAAAAACATAGGAGGCTTTTACATCAGTGACCTGGACTCTGATACGAGTACACTTCACCCTAAAGTCCTGTTCATTTGATCAACTTGAATACTGTCTGCCGTATCCGAGCACGGCTTGTTGATTTGTGCCCAAGTCCACTTGAAAAGTTGGTCTTGAGTATAGTTCATGTGTACTTAGTCTTGCCACCAGACAATCAGAGATCTCCGCCTTCTGATAGTCTGGGGACACTCCTTACTAAAGTGTGTTTAACACACCGGAGAAAACGGCCGGCAACAAAGCAACGCCTCTTGCAATTTTGAAAAGGACACGCCCTCCCGGAAATGTGCGCTCCCCCTTTTCTCGTCTGCAAGGACACAAACACACAGAGAGCTTGAAAATGTATGCCGAGAGATTTAACTCCGTTTTATCAAATGTGTGCTCAGTCCACAAGATTGTGGAAATGAAGGACTTACAGCGACTTGAGCCATTTCGTACCGCTACACGTGTATCTAGTCGGACTATGTTTACGAGCACAAGAGTGCAGCGAGCCACCGAAGGACCGCCCTGTGGATTTACTATTGGTTCTGCAACGTAGGGAGATTTTTTAAACTCTGAAATTGTATCTGCCCATCTAAACACAAAATCAGGGAGAAAGTCATCAGTCTTTAGTTAAGCACAGCATCTAAAGACTGACTTGTGAGTCTAATGTGTACTTGGCTACGGTCTGCATTAGGTATTTATATTAATCATACCAAAACTTGGGAGTAGACTGCTATTTTATGCGAGTAGGGTTGCAGCTGTATTTCTCAACATCGCTGGTCTCCTCCAAAATCTGCATATGCTTGCCAGTCTCATCCTCTCAACTGCACAGTCATGGGTGATAAAGTAGGAAAGTAGGTGAGAAGGTTGTTCTTAACATTTTCTCCAAAATACAAACCATAGTAGGTATTATGCAAAGGTCAGATCATTTGTATGGGCTTGGGATCTTGTGTTTTTTCTACACTAACATAGACAAATGTCACATAGATGACACAAGTGTACTTTGGTACAAAACGAAAGCTAAGCGGTACAAGTCAATCGTAACAAGTAAGAAAACACCCATAGTTATTATGGAGCTCTCAGCTTCACTGTATTCCCCTATATTATTCAACCACATGATAACTTCTAACATATTCCATCACAAGGGGCATTGATTTTGATGTAAACATAATTATCAAAGAGCGTCAGACTAAATTGGCCTGACAAGATAGAGAGTTCATTATCAGCCAAAACACTTGGGAGTGTGTTACTCTAATTAATTTTCTATAATGAACCCAATGTTTTTGTTAAGCTCAGAAAAATACCTCAATGACACATTGTTTACTGAGAGACCTCATCCCAGCCCCACTGGGCTTTGCGGGGAAGCTTGTATTGGGTTATGTATTGCAGTAGCCTGATGTATGTTCATGTTTCATCTACATCACTGCAAGTGAAAATTAATGATAGCATTTAAAAAAAAAAAAAAAAAAAAAAAGCATGTAACAGGATATTATGACTGAAAAAGGACGAGAAGTAATTGTGACGAGGTGGACGTTAAAGCCTTAAAGCTGTGTTATTTTTATTATTTACGCAACATTTTGAAGTTCTTCCATGTGGGCCACATAAGTACCGTCCTCTCTCTGCACACACTCTCACTCACCATACCAGGCGGCGTTGGCATCAGAAACTATTTTCAATAATTGATTCCGCACTCTAATTGAACAGCACGACTGAACGACATAGCTCATTACTTTACTCATTAGTTAATTATCGGAGAAGTAGGACAAGTCAATAAAAGTGAAGGCAGTAAATTCCGATACTAATTAGCCGCGCTTCCTTCAAGACATATTTAAAGGCAGATTAGTTACCTGAATGTCCCGCGATGGGATAGGAGGGGGCTGGTGGTGGTGGTGGTGGAGGGGGAGAAGGGTATAGGGGGAGGGTGGGACACTGACGGGAGAGTTGGCGAAGGTTAGCTGCTTGATATCATTAAAATGGGAGAGATCATAGTTACAGCAATGTGATGGAGCTCCCCCCAGTAGACAGCTTTTCAAGCACATGGGGAGTGAAGAGTGGGAAATTGGTGCACTGGAAAAGCCTGAATTATGTTGTGTTAGTATTGTAAATAAATGTACAATCTAAACTGAAAATGAAAAATGTTAGTAGTTATAAATAAATGAGCAAAAAAATGTTTTAAAAATTAAAAATGAGAGGCAAAATTAATGTAAAACTGCAACAATCCCTTGTGATTACACTCTGTCCGGAACAATATTATGTGTGATTCGTCAGCAGTATCAGCTGAGATTGTGTCTTTGACATATTGCTCCAAACTGATTAATGAGGAGAATTGATTAAAACAATCTATTCCCTTTCATTATGAGCCTCTCTGCCTCTATTTGTTTTCTTGGCTAACACTGCTAATAATAACCGTTTGACATATTGGGCCCACAGTGAATAGCCGTGACTGGGTTCATGCACTCCTAACAGGGGGGGGATTTGCAACAGTAGCGCAGATGCCCCGTCAGCCAATCACAGGGCAGGAAAGAGGCCCGAGCGAAGCCAACGCTAGTGTCTTTTTCACATGCAAATGCTACAATGTGATAATAAACACCTGACATGGAGCATGACTGAATTATCCTGCCTGTTTAATCAAAGGCGCTCCTTATTGCAGCTCCCAACCCTCTGTTGCCCCTCTCTTCCTGGCACCTTCCTCTTTCTGTGATATTTCATCACCCGTTCCTTCTCTACGCCTTTTCTCTTCATTCACATTTCTTTCTACATCTCTTGCGATACTTTTCTTTCCTCCTCGCTCCTCACTTTCTCTCTCCTCCCCTCACATCCACTTCCTGGCCTGTTAATCTTCCCCCCTTACTCTCCCTCCCTCCCTTCTATCACTCAGCTGTTTTCACAGTCATACATTATCACTTTTTCCGTCAATTGGCTTTAACCGTGCTAAGTTTTGTGAGGAGCCATCGACGGGGGCCCCTTGGGGACAAGGAAATGACAGAAGGCGGCCTTTATTTACCTCTGTGGCCCCTACCGTGTCGTCTGCTTAATCATGTGGCTAATCGACAACACTGTCTCCCCGCTCGCCCGCACCCGGACAATGGGGAACCTCATTCATATTTAATACAATGGAGTGTTTAAGTCATTGCACGCGTCTGAGGAGGAGGATATTGTGTTTCATTGTGAAGGGCTCCACAGGGACCTCCTCCCTGCCCACCCAGGCCTCCCTATCTGCCCTCCTCCTCCCAACTAGCATATGCTTGGCACTTCTGGTGTTAAGCAGGCGGGCCCCGGCCTGTGCAGCTGGCTGGACGCAAGGGCCCTGGCCTGGTATCAAAGCGTTCATTCCCATGATTAATTCAAATGGTTAATTCTGCTTTATCATGGCTTAAGAAAAATTACCAAGACAAATATGTACTCCACTGAAGAATGAATTACGTGGAGGTGTCTTTAATAATGCAACAGGGCGTATAATAGGGGCTCTTTTCCTTGCACTAATCTCCTCACCACCTCCACTTTAGAGAGCATGGTGTCAGATGCTGGGCACCATGTGCTGCCTCTGTTCTTTAATGGCTCTAAAAACGGATTTATCGCAGAGAAAAGATTATTTCGTGCAGGATATGTTTATGTGTCTGTTGCTACTTAATCATTTAAAATGGCATGTCCAAGTCCAGCTTGGCTCTGATTGAAAACTTACATAACTGTAAACACTCCTATTGATGTGAGCGGCTGATATCTGGATGTAGTCCCTCTCCCTGTCAGATTCTCTCCCTATCTTTCTCTCTGGCTGTCTGCTCTCCTCCCTGTTTCTTTAAAAGATTAACCAGGGTCATTAAGGACACCGAGAGGGTTCATTTTGTCGTTACGAGTGGCAAATTAATCATGGGGGGATGCCATTTAATGACACACTTCCCTGGACTGATTACTTGTGTTCTTGCTAATTACATTGGTTAACTACAGTGCACCTATGAAGGTCCTTTTGGTATTTGGTCTCTCTGGTCCACGGGCCTCCTTAAAGACACACTCACACGCTTTATTTTCTCCTCGGAGCAAATTAAAGAACATAAAAGAAACAGCTGTGTACGGCGCGGTACCCCGACGAGCCCATTACTGACGCGCCTGCCTGTGCCACGGAAGGAACTTAACTGTGTCCTATAACCTTAAAACGAGGGCACGCCACTTGCTGCAGTTTTACTGTCGCAGTGCTGCGGCGGTTTTCCTCCTCATCTCTCACTCCTTGTCTAAATGAGAAGAGCACAAAAGCTCAGTGTCATTAAAAACCGCCACCATTAGGACAGGGTGGCTTCATTTGTCCTCCATTATTACTGAAGACGGCTCCAGCCTTCAGAGCCTCAGAGGTGGGGAGGGGGCAGCGAGGCAATAGAATACAGGTTAGACAGAGGGCCACAGCCCAGTTAATAAGGGAGGGAATCTTGGGGCAGGTAAGGGTCAAACTGGACACTTCCTAGCATGCAGCGAAGAGCCATTCATCTGAATGGAAATGTCAGCGGAGACCATCAGGTCAACAGCTCCAGGCTAACTTGGACCTGGGTGTGACTCCTGACACTCAACAGTGGACAGGGGCCAGATAATGGGTTTAGGGCCCTGATGGTTATCTCCTCAACTCTGGCTTGTTTTCATTCCTCTCCTCCCCTGCCCCTCCTTCCATCCCTCCATCCTCTCTCCCCCTCTCTAATGACAACTGAGGAGGGGTTAAATGGTCCAATTCCACAGAGATTTTTTGTGGGGGAGAAGATACGTGACAGATTTATCGCGATAAACGTGATGCTGGCATTACTTAGAAAGAGCAATTCAGAAGTCAGGGACAACAATGCTGTTTCCCCTCTGATATGTGCCAGTATTTATAGCATGTGTGTGTGTGTGTGTGTGTGTGTGTGTGTGTGTGTGTGTGTGTGTGTGTGTGTGTGTGTGTAAACAACAAGTCCCGCCTCATGACTATCATAATTGGTGGGTTTATTTATTTATTTCTTTAAGATTACAACCCAGACCTCAGTTATTTTACTCCTCACTCAAATTATTCCTTTGCCTCGTGCACTGATGCAGAGATGTGTTTGTTTTAAGTGTAATTGATTTCTTTCATTGATTTATCTATTTTTCAGTCACAGTCGTTGAAAATATTTTAATTTCAGTTTATCACTTAGAGTGAAATTGCGGTAATTTAGATGCGTTTGAAATTAAATCTTTCATTTGATGATTTAAATCAAAAGAGTTTTAATTCCAAAGGGGAAAAAATACTTTTCCGACATGTAAAATGCGGAGCACTTTTTCTTTTCCCCAGGAATGCAACCCTTTGTGTGGAAAACAGCAGACAAATATCCACATCTTCCTCATGTCAAAATCTGTCACAGCATTTGGAGTCCTTTGATTTTTTTTTTCTCCCTCTTGCTCATATTGAGACGGCTTAGAGGAGATCCTGAAAAGACCTTTTGAAATGGACCAGAGCTGGCAGTCTGGCTATTTGGTAACCCCCTCCTTTTCCTCAGCCTGTTTTACAATCTCATTAAATCGGCCCTTTGTTTTGCCACTTTCCAAGCTCTGATCTCTGGCTTAGGACGAGTCAAGAGGCCGAGACAGTTTGAAAAAGGCTCCCTCCGCCACAAAGAGGCCGCTTGTTCGCCATCATTCCCCTCTTCAGCGCCACCCAGACAAAAAAAGAGAGGGAGAGAGCAAGAGGGTCATTCACTGGCGCGTTATCGTGAGAACTTAATGAAAGTTTTATAACTCTTGAAATGTTTATGACCTTCCCACTCAGCAGCTTGTCCCACCAATTGATGGCTGATGCTGACAAGAGCCCATGAGCTCAGCTGCTCAGGCAAAATAAGGAAGAAATATAGTTGGGAGAATTATTTCTAATATTTGACATTGTCAGAATGCACTTGAAAAAATCAAATTAAGAAATCCAAATTAAGATCCTCCTTTAACTGGGGCTGCCCGATATTACGAAATTATACGCTAACATTATTGATAATCTGGATAACGATATCACTTGTGATGAATACACAGCTTTCAGTATACTACTAAAAAAAATAGCTTGCTGAATAAAAAAATAAACGAAAGGAAATTATTTTTAGCATTCACTATTAAACAAATTAAACATTGAGCTGGACACAAAAGTCACAATAAAAAAAGAATAATAGTTACATTTAAAAGTGCAGGTTTCTACTGTTACTGTCTTTCAACTTACTCAAAAAATCCCTGAGTGCAATATCACAGTCTTTCATGATGTGTTTATCATGCAAGTCGACATCGCAATGACCATAGGTGTAGATTTTGGGGGAAAGTAGGGGACACACCCCCTTCAATATTTAGGACACGTGCATTTGCCCTCCCCAATAAAAACATATAAGTAGCAGAGGACTTTTATTTTGAAGAATTAAAGATATTTACACCATAAATTGGTGCAGAAAAATTCACCAGTGTGCAGGAAATGAAGTGTCTGATGCTCAGAATTTTCTGGCAGAGGACCCCCCCCCCCCCCCCCAATTTCACATGTGTCCCCCCTAATGTTGAAACAAAACCTATGCCATTGGCACAGACGATTATAAACGACACATTGTGCAGCCCTACCTTTAACCTAGGTGAGTCTATCACCACCTGGCCCGCTCTTTAACTCCCAGATAGTGTATATGCCATTTACCTTGGCTGTTTAGTTGCTACAGGGAGACACGGCACATAGAGATATTATAATCTCTTTGGCAGCCCAGACCTCTCAGGCACCGCTAACAAAGTCTTCCTCCTCTTCCCTGCCCAGCAGCTTTCCAGCTCTTGATAAATACTGCTCTATTGTGGCCTTATTATGCAACATTCCACTCCATTATGTCACTATGTTTACAGGGTGCAAAAAAGAAAAAAATGGAGAACTGAAAAGGCCACAATCAAAGAGAGATTCCGCTGCTGTTACTGCATCATGTTCAGGTCCAAATAATGCATTCAAAAGTGTTGCATCAAAGAGCAAAATGAACGCTGAATGCAGCCTCTTCCACTCAGTAGACAGTAGTTACTGAATTACTCCTCTTGCAAGGACTTAGCAGAGATCCATCTTGGTAGCGTGAACCTGTCATGGAGCAATGAAGGGGAATCCAGCGCCCATCTGAAACAAATGACAAAGTCTATCGCCCAAGGCCCCTCTCTCCCTCTTCTTAACAGCTATGCTGAGAAGCCATCACTGTCCACAAAATATGATAAAACCCATGCCATAATAGGATTCATAAACATGCCCAAATACAATTTGCTGAGATGTATTTCAGGAAAAGACAATCATTTACAACTTCTGAGGGGGATTTAGAATAAGTATGTTTGTATGCAAATCCGGCAAACACGTTTTATGTACTCCGCTCCCACAGATCATGAAAGCGCATTAGATTTATGGCAATGTGTGTGCATAATTGTGAAGATGGTGGGGTGGGGGAAAAGAGGAAGAAGACGAAGAAGAAGAAGAAGTGTCGGGATTTATACTGAGACCTTTTTGGGGGGTTTTGATTAGTGTAGAATGAGCCCAGCTTTCATGCCCCCGACATGGAAAACAATCGCTGCCACTTGGCTGAGTCCTGGGCATCCAGGCCCCCATTGCTTCCACATGGGATGCCGCCAACATTCGCTTTTGGCAATAAAGATAGCTGAGGACAAAAGACAGACAGCAAGTACCTCTTGGCAAATTCTTATTTGCAAGCAGGCCTTCTTAATTTGTAGGTTTTTTTTACCCTTAAAAACAAGAGCATTTCTAAGTGAAAAGTTTAACAAGCGGAGATATTTCGAGGGGGATTGTTTCATCAGGGGAGAAATTAATCTTAAACATGTACTTGACATTATTGTATGTTTCTTAAAATGTGATAAATAAGCGTAAAGTACTCTCCCAAAATGGCTACCACGTACCTGGAAAATTTAGTGCAAGTAGTCGTTCAGTTGTTTTCATTTTTTGAGACACACACCTTCAGCCTTTGACAAAAGGAAATTACAACTTTTCTACTTTTGTCAAGACGTGTCTCTGTTCCCTGTCATATCCCTGAAGTCTGACACCTTACAGCTTTCATCTGTGTAAGCTAGCAACATTTAAGGTCTGATCAAATTCTCCAGTAAAGAAACTAAAGCATTCTGATTGGTCTTCTATAAAGATGCCACTTTAAATAAAGAAAGTGGTACAATGCCGAATGACTTTATGCTACCCTGGCCTTATGTAAACACCATTAGAAAGTTTAATCCAATAAAGTCCAATTTACAAACTCATTTATTACCAATAAAGGAGAAGAGAAACACCTGCTTCATGCCACCTTAACCTCATTTTGAGATGTGTTTTCTTTTCTCTCTCTCGTTCTGTCTGGAGAGGCCGTTATGTGCAATGTGGCATGAATTTGTGCGTCTGAGACAGCAGCCTCCTCTTCCTCTATCTCAACCATTGGTGGGAGAGAAGAAGGAAAGGAGTAGGGGGGGACTGACCCAGGAATCTGGAGTTTTTTGGAATGAGAGTTCAAAGGAACTCCCCGCAGCCTATATAAACCACCCTCAATTGGCACAAAGAGGAAACTCAATTTGCAGGGAGCTGCGCTGTATACTTTTTATAGAGGAACTTTTAGTCATTAGGCCATATACTCCATCTCACTCAAAGAGCCAGGCGACGCGGCAGGAGGCCGCAACGTGCTTCTTCTACAAAAAAGCAGGACCCCCACTCCAGAAGAGAAAAAATTCTCTTAATGAGAGCCCAGTTAGTTCCTGTGTCTTCAGACGGTGTCCTGTTTGTTCAGCAAAGCAGGGGGATCTGTGTTAACCCTTCCACAACGAAATCTGCTTAGAAGGTGTAATCCTATCTAGTATGCATGTAGCAGTCTTCAGGCGGGGCTATGCAGGAAAAACAGCCAAAGATGCTGTATCAAATTAAACATATGTGTGACAAAAAAGCACACTCTTTTGGGCAACAATCAGTCCGCATTGAAAGAGAATGAATTTCCTCCGAAAATCTAGTTTAAGGTTGTCATATTCATTTCAGTCAAATGGGATTTGAGAACAAAACACAGTTTGAAACATGACAAAAACAGACCCAATAGTTGATCTGTTTACAAAAACATTATTCACTATGCACACGGTGGGACTTTCATCAAAGCAAGTCCATAGCTGGGTAAATAAAATAGGGAAAGATCATTTAAAATACAGATATAACATACATTTATTTAAATATTAGTGATTTAAATATTTAAATTTATGCCATAAAAATTAAACAAAAGTCAAAAATACTATATATTGGGTACATTTTGAAATTAGACACATTTTTATTGTTTGAGACAATTATATTTATGATTCTGAAACTGATGAGACACAGCTGGACCAGATGTAGTCTGGGTCAGTCATGAGATAAAATCACACAGCTTTTCATTTTAAGATTATTTTCAAATTTTAAAACATTTTTGGAATTTAGACTGTCATTATTATCAATGTGAGATAGATTTTTAATTGGCTAAAACAGCATATAAACAGAAAAATATGTGATGTGTTAGAATATTACATTTATCATCTTTTTGCATGCAGACGTGCCGCTCAGCTGAAGTCTGTCTCTTTCTTATCTATTTTGGACAGTCATGCGTTTGAGAATTTGTCTAATTTGGGGTTTTGTTAAGCAAAATTGTACTGACCTGTCATTCACTATATGTCCACTTTATTTACTTGTTCATCATGTGCTTCTCTGTGACTGTCGAGACCGAAACAATCAGTTGTTTTCTGTGGGTTATCCAGGCTTGGTATGCTGCAATCATCATTAGGTCCCCCAGTTTAAAAATCTATCCAAACATCATCTTTCATAATCTCCACCTCGCCCTGTCCACCTGGGTTCTTGCTAACCTCTGTGAACTTTGACCTTACCACACAGCCCTTGCCAGCCATCATATTTGTCTCTTTGTGTCCTTTGTTGCCCTTCTCTCCCCCCCACTCTCCCCCTTCACTATGTATGGCAGATTAATGACAGCTAATAATATCTGATGTTCCTGGACATTGCGTCCGGTAATGAGATGCATTCCCAATGGGTAGGCAAGGTGTCACCACTAACAAATTCACCGTGGCTGTGTGCAATTAGCCTGTAAAAAGGCTGGAAAAATACACTAAATCAGTATCGGCCAAGATGGATGAAGCGCGCTGAAAGAAAAATACCCCATTGTTACCAAACACCCAACGCGGAGGAAGAGAGAGAGAGAGGGGGGAAAAAATGTCTCTTTTCCTCCTCCACATCTTTCTCCTGGAGGAGATGTGGACAGGTTACCTTTATGGAAACATTATTCCTTGACTGCTCCCTGGCAGGAGTTCATTACAGCTCAGCCTTACGTTGAAATATTCTCTGCAAAATGTCAGCCTATGTAAATGAGGACTCAGCCCTCATTCGCATGTCATGTTTTGTTAAAAGTTGTTGCAACCTTTCTTTCCTACTTATTTCTGGCTTTCCTTTGGCCCCTTCCTCATCACCAGTGATTCAGTTCACTTGCACAATGATACATATCTGCTTTGAAAAATACAAAGAAATGAAAAGAAAAAATACACATATTACTTGATGTTGATCAAACATGAAAAATATGTGTTACAAATGATAATTTAAATATAAACCCTCAAACTGAGCTATTTTGTAACTTGTTTTACAAAACATCATGTGATTTGATGTCTGTTTTACCACCATTCCAAAGAAGTTAAATGAAACACCAAATAATCGATTTCCTGTGTTATGTGGCCGTATTTATATCTGTACTAGTAGGCCATATTAAATCATGTTCAACAGCATCGATCCCTCAGGGCAGTTTAAATATTAGTGAGCATTAAATCAATATCAATGCAGGCTGTTGTTACACTCTAAAAGGGACGCTGGCATGATTCAACATTTATGCAAAACAACAGCTAAACTCTGGCATAATGTCTTGGCTGGTGCCATCCTCACTGTACGGGCCCTGTGGCTACTCCGAATGATGAGAATGGATAGAGCCTCCATTCACAGCCATCCATGTGTGCCCAGTAGCTCAAAGCGTCGACTAGTTGCCCAGTCATCCCCCAATGTGACAGCTAGCGCAACTCAGATGGGAGCGGCTAATGCTACGCTAACGCTGACACACCACCCACTTCCTGCTCTTTAAACTCGCAGTGTCTGTGCTCAGTGTCTGTTTCACACTCTAAAGCTCTTTTGCTTTCCAGGGCAGACTTAGATGCAGGGCTATATGGTAAATAATTTTCATTGTTGGGGGGGCTTGCTTGACTTATGTTGCTATGCATGTATGAATGCGTCAACTTCTCAGTGTTGCATTGTCAAAAATTCATTTTATGCAGGGGCACAGAAGATGCCAACTAGTTCACCTAGAGCTGTGAGGAAAGGGGATTTGGTGCATTGTGCCTGTGAAAAGAACGCTGCACTACTCCCATATTCAGCAGCCGGCTCCTCGCTCTGCTTTGTGCCCCTACTGTACGCCTGTGCACGGGCTGAATCTGTGGGGGCTCGATCAGCCTAATGAAAATTACATTCACACCCGCGCCACTTCTGCCTATACAGCCTACATTATGCAACAGATGAGCACTGGGGCCAGGGTGTCTAAGTTTGATAGCATTTCTTAAGCAGGATCAAACTGGAAGCGCGGGAGGAGTGTTGGCAGTGATGTGAATTTGATGAGTTCAACAGTAAAAATATTCACTTTTCACATATAATGAGAATGACAAACAGGTCGACACCGGGTAGATTTTTGGAGACTTTTTTCGGGGGGAGGAATCTTCCTTTGCAATATCATTACGTGGGGTAAAATTGATATAAAAATGAACTTTTTGGAATAATTGACTCTGTGCTCATAACGAGAGGGGATCCTGTCATTTGTTATGAGCCAAATGTATGCTACAATATAGGAAATCCAGTTAGGAGAAAAGTGATGAGTTTCAGGAAGGCACTGAAATCTACATGCAAATGCATAATAATCACACATCTACAATATTGCAGTGTTAAGAAAAAAAATACCTTGAATTCAATTATCATGTGGGCTGGAATAATCATAATGTTATTGGAAACTCAATTACGGAGGCAAGCCATGTCTGGAAATTAGCTGAACTTAGCTAAGGCAAGTCAGCCCCTTGAATTCATCAAGTATGGATTATCACAATATTACATGTTCACTTTGATTCTGCTGTCCAAAGACAAACATTCACAGTCACTGCTGCATACTCCCCACGTTTGTTTTATTCATGAACTGCGCTCTGATCTATTATACATACAAAACTGATTCTATGCTGATCGCCTCGGGCTAAGAGGCTCAGACATAGAATTAATTATATTATATACACATGCATGATAATTGTGTACGATTCGGTCAAACACAGAGGTATTTCTCTATGTGTGATTACCATTGTTGCTTCAGCGGCAATTATTTTCATTATTGTTGCTAATATTGTTAATGTTATTGTTTTCTCATTACAGCATTTCTCTGGGGCTTATTTTTAAGATATTAGGATGTATGTGACCGCTACTCTGGAATAAATCATGGCGTTGGCTGACGAGGCCCATGACATTAATACATAAACGGCACGCTCATATAGCAAGAAAATTACTTTGAAATTAAACACCAGGCTAGCACAGGTCGGGCACAGGAAATAGAGATAAGGGTGCTAATTCATTAAAAAATATTAATGAAATATCCCCCTCTACACAGTGTGCGTGGAGACAACCATACTTTTGAATATTGCAACATTAAAAGTATTTCCTCTGGCTGATATGAAGGCTAGATCTTTCTTTATTATTAATATTATATTGGTTGATACTTGGACTGTGTTTTCCATGCCTGAGCATGATTGAAAATATCATTTCCACTTGGTACTGGGAGCGTCATGCATGGTTTGGTTATCAAATTCCAACACACACTGCAAGGTCCAATATGATTCCACCCCAAGATTGTCCAAAGACATTTATAATAAATATACTGGGTTTATGCAGAGTGCACTGTATAAAAGTGTGCGGAGGTCAATTGCATGCCTGGGTGGCATTTCTATTAAAGATACTGTATTTAGGCATGGACCACGGGAGAAAGTGTGAGGATCTTTATTGATATTTGCATAGATCTATTGACGGCTTATATAGTATGGGAATGTCTGTATATGTATATAGAAGACAACATATTGTATTCACAGTGTGAATCCACAAAAAAAGCACAATCTGAAATTTTGCTTACAGCTTTAAACCTCTTCTTATTGTAGTTTAAATCATCAGGCATTACACAGCTGAAAACCTTTTAACGAGCTGGTAATATGAGGGCAGAAAACGAAAATCAAGTGCTGTAATTTCTTTTTTTCTGCTGTCCAGCATCAATTATTCTAGTAATTTCTGTGTTCTTGTCTTTGTGTGTGTATCTGTGTCTGTTTCTGTCAACTTCCAGAGTTCCTTTCAGTTCACTCTGTCACCAGCCTTACCCCTGTTCCCCCTGCACCGCATGCCTGCCATGGCTGAGCTGGGGAACATGCAGCCTCGCTCCGAGACGACTTCAATCCCCTATTATCAGGAGAGCGCACATTGCCGCTCACAAGGGTTTAATTTATTTGTGCCTGTTTCAGCCCAAGATTAAAGTTTAATTGGCGCTGACTGGCAGCTCCCAAGTTTTGACTAATTCTCCTTATCGGGAATCCTTACCGTGTAGCTGTGGGCAATGTGAGGCCTGCCTGCCTGCCTGCCTGTCTGCCTGTGTGCGTGGCAGCAGTGCCCACACACACACACACATTTACACACAGAGGCACACATGCAGTCAACATAGTAATCCCTTATTTTAATTGGTCGATCCATTGAGTACCTGTGACTACATGTTTATTTGAGTTGTGTGTGTTTTCTAGGTGTGTGTGCAGCGTGTGGATGCAATTATGCATGTTTGTGTTTGTGTTTGTTTGAGTGGTAATACATGTGTTAGCTCCATTTCTCCTTGGCAAGGCCCCCAAAAGCTTCTGGATTGTTGGGTAATTAGACATGCATCATATTATTTACCCCAGACTTTATAATTGATTTGTAAAGGTGGAACCATCGTGCTATAGTGCAGGCCGCTCTTGTGTTTCCGAAACACAAACCGAGGCTTTGTGATTCCGGCAATGTATATGAATGTACATATTTACAAGTGAAATGTCTCAGTCAGGGCTGCAAACACAAGAGGAGAAAAATACCGGGTAAAAAAAACAAGAACATTGGAATGAGGGTTGATGCGGCTTGTGCTCTGCCACGTTTTTTTCCATGAATCTTTCTAGCATAAATCATTATAAAGTGCATTACCGTAGAGGGATCGCATTTCCATAAGTGCATGTTTATGCCAGAGTGATACACAAGCGTAAATAACACTGATAATCTCAGCCTGTGTTTGATCAGCCAAATCTGAGTCTGAGGGTGCAATCATTTGTGACCTGTAATATTAGTGGCAGCTATTAAAAGCTGTGGAGGATTTGCAAAGCTTCATTTAGTCCGTCGGGGAGATGTGCGTGAAATAGAGTTCCTTTGGTCGTAACTAATGTCTCTAATTCTAATGAGCGGAGCTTCTGTGTTGCAGCTACATGCTCCTAAACTGGGAAGCACTGTATTAAGAGAGTACTCAGGAGGGCAAATGGACCAGAGTTCAAAGTCATCGGCTTTGATCAGGCATGCAGAAGTACACATTGGCACAAAAGCCTGTGTCAAATGATTCTACTGATGTACTTTTGTATGTGTGGTTGAACACACGCTCACTTTCATCCTATCAAACATAATTACGATAAACTAAAAGTGTTAGGAAAACTGCCACACCAAGTTTAGGCACATTTGAATATATCACTTTGACACTTTTCCAGCAAGAGTGACATTTATAATGTGGCAGTGCCGAATCAAGTCAGGGAACATCTATGCTGGAAAATGAGGACTTAAAAGAGAAAGGAAGGAGATGCAAGGTGGGATGGTGAATGGGGATGAAAATGAAGAGAGCATGCACGTATACATGCAGGAAGGGTGAAAATGAAGGAGTCGTCCTGGCTAGTTGAAAGCAGTTTCTCACCTGCCAGAGCAAATCTGGGATAATGCCAAGCTCACAGGTAGCGTGAGCGCTGTGTCCAGCTGGAGACAGCAGGCTCCCGTCTAATGCAAATAATGTGTTAATACACCGTCCCTGAGCATATTACTGGGCTGTGCATTGAAACATGCCACCGCTGGCTACATACCTGTTGGAGAAAGGGGAATAAAGCGAAAACATACATAAGCACGTATGTACTGCTACTCTAATATCAAGAATTAGCATGATAAGCTAATGTATGTCAGGCGAACTTGTTCTTTATGAGATGTCTTATTGTGTCTTAAAACAATAGTTAGACATTTTAGGAGTTAAGTAAATATGAATGAAATGACATTACTTGCCAGAATAAATTTTGGCATTGTACATCTCTGCTAGCTATAAATATATGTTACACGTTTCATACTGTGTTATATCAGTGTTTTTAAAGTGACATAATATATAAACTGACTTTGTCATCTGGAGGTGGAGAGGATTGCAGGTGGTGTGTCACCTAGGCAAGATACCAGCCAAGCTGCAAACAAGCAACAAAACCAGTTGTGATTCAATGAGTCATTACTGTGTTTCAAGCAGCTTTTTAGGCACTAAATATGGGTGTTGTTAGGGACCCATCACTGTTTTCTCTGTCACTTTTCAGCCCCCCAAATGTGGGTGTTTTTGAAGACCTGTCACTGCAGGGTTTTTTGGTACGAAAAGCTGTTTTTGTAGAAACATTGCTGCATTTCCTGCTGAGATACTGGCATGAAAAGCTATTGTATTTTGCCAAGACATCGTTGCCTTTCCTGCCAGGACAGTGGCATGAACAGCGGTTGTTCTTTACTGAGACATTTCTGCTCCTCCTGCTGAGATAGTGGCAATAAAAGCGGTTATTTTTGACCTAGATATCACTGCCTTTCCTGCCGGAATTGGGTCCTCCAAACTGTGTATTTTGAGCCAAAAACGATGTTTTCCAAACCATAACCAAATGATAGTTGTGACTAGACGTAACCACATGTTATCCATAGTGCTGATGAAACAAATAGTTTCAACATATCCCCTTCGTAATGACTTACAAATGTAACATCAATGGTTTGCATAAACATACAATGCCACCATTTTCTCTGGTGGTGTAAGCTAAGCTAACCACCTGCTGGCACTAGCTTTATATATAATGGACAAACATGGGAGCATCTTTAGTGCAAACTCTTAGCAAGAAAGTGAATAAGTATGTTCCCCAATTTTTTCTAAACAATTTCTTTGGGAAATCAGTTCACTCTAATTACAAAAATCTTCTTACCTAACCATACTGCTATGGAGCCATGCAAACAGTTCAGGTTGTATTTGTCCATTCAGCTTATGTGTTGCTGTGATGGCAGAAATTGCAGAGACCTACATCTTGAAACATGGGCAACACTGGGTCTTAAAATTTCAAATTTGTGCGGCGTTTTGCAAAATGAAATAAAGTAGAATTCTGACACCTCGCAATTACCATCACACTGATTCAGCTCTGATGGTTTTTTTGAGAGACAGTTAGCTGGTTGGTTTAAAAAAAGAAGGTACTTGTGAATGATGTGGTTGGCATGGTGTTTGCTAAAATGGCCCTGGAGCACAGGAAAAGAAAAAAGAGGGCAAGGACACACATGCACTGATAAACACACACACACCCATGAACATACACTGTTTTGGACTTGGTGAGACTCTTAGCTGGGAGTCATTATTTGGAGCTGTGGGATCAGACGGGAATGGCGTGTGTCTGGTGTGGGTGTGTGTATGTATGTCAAGGGTTTAAGTGTGAAGGGCTGTCAGTGCGTTGAGATGGGGGAGGTTGTCCCTAATGAATCCCCCAGGTCTGAGGGTCTTTCATTGACGGCTGCTAATTTCACCTGACATTGCCGAGCCGCCGCTGAGCACGGCCTGGCAACCAATCGGCACGCATCAGTCTCAATCAGGAGGAGATGCCCCCTCTCTGTTGCCCACACACACACAAACAAAGACACTTAATGCAGGGTCAAGGCTGGTATCGGTGTTTCCACAAGTCTCATCCCCAAGGAGAGCACCTGATCCTGACCAGGAGGGGACGGTTTTGCTGAGTCTAAGTCTTTCTGACCTCTAGGTGCTAAATACTGTTCTGACTCGTTTGTCACATCTGTCACACCTGAGGAAGAAGGAGCTGTCAACTCTGGAGAAACACACCAGTACAACACTAGGGCCTCCTCTCTTCTCTGAAGCACAAAACTCTTAATGACATCACCTTGGTTTATTGCCACCTTTTGCACGCCTCATGACAACTCCTCTAAAACATTGTGTGTACCACCTGAGGAGTGGCAGAGTGGCTTCCTCTCAAGCTGAAGTCAAGCAGCACCAAACAAACAGCACCCACTTGACAGATGGTGTCACGCTGCTGAGCTGAAGCACAAGGGAGGCACAGCCAAATAACAGCGTTGCCAGTTACGGTATAACACCTTCCACTGAAGATGTGGATGTATGTGCAGTTGTAAATCTCGTGTTTGTGTGTGTCCCTCAGTATTCAAAGACAGTTTCGGTGACTTGGCTGCAGAAGGTGCGCTCTTGTGTATCACAAAGACACATGTTGGCAGTCTCGACTGGTCAGCTGTGCAACAACAACACAAAAAACATCTTTTTAATTCATAAATGTGACAAATGAACGACAATCGTCTGCCTTCATCATCCTCCCACTACTTCTTTTATTTAGTCTTTTTTTCAAGGTCATTACTCCGGGGCATGAAAATGTTCCTTTCCTCTGTCCAACGTCGAGTTATGATGAACAAATTGCGAGGCGAGAGTTGTTTACAGGAGGAAACAAAAACAAGAAACAATGTTGAAAAATGGGAGTCGCAGTTAGTTTTTCGTAAAACAATTAATGTTGCTCGCGGTGGGCAAAAGCGCTCGCGGCCAAAACCCATCTCTCGTCCTGCTCGGCTTGTGTATGTAGTCGACGTAGCGGGTTTCTCACTGTGTCAAGAAAGAACATATTCAAATGTGTATGGCTATTAAATGTTAATTTGCACAACAGATGAATGTCAAGTACAGTGCTTCATCAACCAAATGCCCCTCTGTTTCAGTATGCAAAGAGCCGGGCTTTCACCAAGTCGATTGAGCTCTTGATTTCGGCATTAACAAACCTCATTTCTTTTTAAGTTCTGAAAAGTTGTTTTCTTTTTCAAGACCACTCCTCACATTCATACACGAGCCTCGGACGAACAAAGGGCAACCAGCAGCTGCGATGAAACAAATGCAGATGAAATGCTTTGCTCAAGAGTAACACAAGTAGAACTGAAGGGGATAATGGTTAATCCTCACCTTTCCAGGCACAAAATGATTCAACTTTTTTGGCTTATATTCAACATTTGAACAGTGACTATGAAAACATTCAGCTGTGCCACTTGTATCAACTCAGGATGTCTTTATTTCTTCTGTATTATTTTATGTTTAGAACTTAATCTTCAGCAAACAGCTTGAATTGGCCACAGACCAGCAGTGACTAATATGGCTGCTCACCACGTATCACTCAGCAGAGTGCTGACGTTGAAGAGTGTTGAACTGCTATTGACAAAATGTCGTTGAGCAAAATAAACCAAATGACTGGCGATAGAATATTTTAATACGGCCAGCTTAGTGCGCTGAGAGATGGAGATTATCATGAACAGTTGTAGCCCTCAACACGTTTTTGACAATTTTAAATCCAAACTCAAACAAAGTTTAAGATTCGGTAATGCCTCACGGAGGCCTTGATTATTGTACATAATATTCTCTTTGTCAGTTTTTAGCCTGCAAGGTTATGCCACTTGAATTTGCAATACACTTTCTCCTTTCCATTTCACTCTATATTCTTTTTACAAGACCCAAGACTACAAATTTTATATATGTCTGTCTTGAATTTGTCTTGTAGGTAGAAAACAAGCTTTTTATTTTTATTGACTTTGAAACAAAAAAATGATCTCCATCCATGCTGTATCATTTGCCTCTCTGTGATATGAAATGTTGTACTGAGGCTTGGGCCTTTAACTGCAACTCCACCATGGAGCATTGTCCAGAGGTGAGTCACCCTCCTCTCTTTCATACACACACACACTAAAGTGCCCCTGTCAGTAGGGCTCAGGTACGTGCAGGGCGTACATACCTGACAGCTCCTCCCAACTACATCTGCAATGGAGACGCAACGTTCACTCACACCCGAGATGCTGAAACGGAGACCGAAGAATAAAACGGACCTCCACGCCTCACACCGGAGCTTGAGCTGATGTCACTTGACATGGTCAAAAACAAAGCTCAGTGTTTCTCCGCCGCTACGTTAAGCATCAAGGCCGGAGTGTCAGGCCTTACCTGCTTCCTGTTTGAAGGCTCCATGGAAAGCCATTGTGACGACGCCACCTGGTCAGTGTCAGCAGAAGTCAGTATGAGGGGTGCATAAGAAAGAGAGAGAGAGAGAGAGAGAGAGAGAGGAAGGGAAGAAAGACACACTGTACGCTCCTGTACTCCTACTGTACCGTATACCGTATAGCTTCAGGAAACTGTTGTCCATTTTCACAAATATTGATTATTTTGTTAAAAAAAAAGTAACATGCTATACTGTTGACACATGCTAGATTGTCCAAAACACTGACCTTTGCACTTAATTCAGACAATTGTTGAATTAAATATTATTAAACTCTTGCATTTACCATATAGAATCTTAAATAGCTTACTTATCTAGCACCATTTTCTGTCATAAAGCTGCAGCATGATAATGTGCACCAGGGCTAAAGGGCAGTTGGTTTTAGAGGTAAAGCCCTGGACAGATTCAGTCATCCTCTGGGCTTGCTGCTTTTTTTTTGGCTGCGCTGTTGTCAAATACTTACACATCGAGGCTCCAGAGCCATGTAACGCCTTCAGGGGATTTATTTATGTATCTATTCATTTATTGAGCAACTGGTGCATTTTTAAAAGTTACAAACATTAAATGTATTCATTGTGTCGGCCCACTATTTATCGATCAGTAAAGTTGCGCCACATGCTTGGATTTTCTACAAGCTTGAGGAATAGTAACAGGATTGCAGGCCTTGGCTCAGAGGGGGGTGTAACATAATGTGGGCTTAATTTAAACATGTGAATGATGAAGTTAATGCTGTATATGCAGAGTGTCAACCTTTAGTGTTTTTAAAGAAAGTGAAATATTGTAAAATAAGTAATAAGATATTTTAGGGGTCTTGCCAATGACCACATTTACCTTCACAAACTATTTCGGTTTAATTAAAAAAAAAAAATTCCTGCTGCAGTAAGCTCTTCACATGGCTAATGTAAATGAATATTCCACTAATTCTCCCCTTCACATGCAGCTGTGCATACATAATGTTCACTTACATGTTTATTATCACGTCAAAATATGGAAAACTGGACCTGCTGTGGCCGCATGTGCCATTATGCTTCTTTGCGTCAAAAAAGGTTGGGATTTTTTTTTCAGTTTTCCAACAGTGCTAGACTTTTTGACTGTGTTAAAACAGCCTTCCTCTTTTATTCCTACAACCACCATCTTGGAAAGGTCAGCGCTGCGATATTTGTGCATATCCAAAAAACTGTTGATATACACGCTTTTTATAATGTTTAAAAGTAGATGGGTTTCGTGATCTTTTCTTTTGATAATGCATCTCTACCTCACAACCTTGCAAACTATTGGAGAGTTGGTTTATGTACACTGAGTCCATGACATCATGCAGAGCTGACTGTAAACGCACAAAAGGCCATATGTCACAAACTGTGGTAAAGACCTTAGTTGAGATGAATATTCTGAATGTGCTACATATATGTTCAAAGAATGCTCCTCAAACCTGAATAATACCAGCATATCCCACGTTTCTTCATCGGAAAAATGCTGCATTGGCCTGATATGGACTATCCAAATGGAATATGCTGTTAACATGACCTGTATCAAATCTGGAATACTGACACATTCAGAATTATAGTGGAACAGCGTGCATGTAAACTTAGTCAGTGTTGCAGGTTCCTGGCTCATGCATCGTTCACAAAGCGGATATCATTTAAATTACTCTAGGTGAGGCCTGCAAGAAAGAAAATGTAGACAGTAGACAGATTTACTGTTAAGTTAAAATGTTTTTGCAATTCACCGTGGCAGAATTAACAACCAGATGTTACATATTTCCCCTCACACAAGGAGAAAAATGGCCTATCGGGACAGTTACTAGACATTACTGGAACAGTAACATAAAAAATAAAAAACAAATAATTTTATTTGATGTGTTTTATTCCATTCTTTGCAAACATGCAACATCAGCACTGCAACCTCTTCTGATGAGTGTTTTGTTTTGCCGTCCTGCCATTTCTTCACATTGTTTGTTTGTTTTTCCCGTGCCATCCAGAAGGTGTTGTCCATCTGCCTGATTCCATATGAACACCACATTAATCTGACAAAACTAACACCACTGAAACAAATATGCAAATCTGCTCCTGGAGTTGAGTTGCAGCATGTGCAGTAAATCTCCATCCATTTTAGTGAAATCAAAATTATGAATAGTTGCAGTGTGATAAAAGTAGGGCATTGCAACAGAAGTGCAAAAGAGAAGGAAGAGCAGAATGCTTGTGTGTGTTTTCAGCCTTCCCCCAAATTGAGGCCACACTTTTAAGGTCAGCAGAGTGCGAGGAAGTGCAGCGGGTTGCAGAATGTTGCTGGCACTTAGCTTGGCGCACTTGTGAACCTCGCAGACGTCTGTGGCAAGGTCACTGCAGGAAGCATAAATGGGAGTTGATGGCTCCGTTGTTCCGTGTCATCCGCCGTGCTCTCCACCATACTATTTGGGGTCGGCACTACTGAGCGCAGCTGACATCATGTACATGTGTACACAAAGGAGGCAGGCGTAATTTAAAAAAGCGTGGCAAAAATAGAGCCAGGCCCGACATTATTAAGACACAAGCTTCAGTTAGCCCACACAATGTGGGGATGGGTCATAATTGATGCATTTCCTGTCTTCAACCCAAGAGAGCTTTTCATGCTGGTCTACACAAACACACATCCTTGTGTCTGACTGCATTTTAGTGCAAGTTTTTTTATTTGTGGGCTAGTTTTTTCAGTATTTTTAAAATGCAAAGGGATAATGGAAATTCATGATGAGAGGCCAGAGTGGTCCTGATCCTCCACTCACCCTTCTTCTACTCAAGACTTTTTTTCCTACTTTGCGAATGCATTGTTTTACTGCAAATTATAACCATAAAAAGCCTCTGATCCCCCATTCTGTTAAATTAATAGAATTACGCAAAAAATGTAATGATAGCAATTAAGTCTTGAAAATGCAAATTTTATAGTCAAGGACGATTACCTCATTTATAGCATGTGCTGGAATGATGCCAGACGAAGGTAATTTAGATCCGGGTTGCTCACGGTTACATCATGATGAATATGAGACGAGCGGGGCCTCATCACGCACCTCCAGTCGCCCAACGCTCAATCAAATGGAGAGGTCGGGGCGGAGTTTAGGGGAATGAGGAACATGAACGCTGTCAGGGACGACTCTTCCGCAGGAAAGAAAGACATACATCACGAGTAAATGGGACTGGAAGAGGATGAGAAAAAACTGCAGGTATTCTCCAAAAGATGTGAGTGCTCGGGCATTTAAAAGGACTGCAAAGGGCACTTCTGCACTGACCATAAGCTTTACAGCGCCTGTTCTTGACTTCTGTGACTTTACAAATGTTATGCATTCCAACAACTCCTCGACAGAGAGAAACTGTAATGTGTTTTATAACGAATGCTGACATTTCAGAGCGGAATGGATTCTAACACAGGTTTGATGGAAGCCTCTCAGGACGACACCACATCGTTTCCATCAGCGCGCCCTGTTAACCTCATAATGTTTATTGCCCCAGATTAAGAATTCACATCTAAACTCCACGCCCAAATGACATTTAAATGAAAGGATTTTTAAACCGTAACTGAGTTTGGCTGAGTAAAATACTCACATTAGTTAATTATTCGAGAAAGGCAGCTGTAATGGCATGAATCTTTTATGGGGGTCTGCCTGGTGCCATGATCTCTAATAGCTTAACATTTCACTTTAGCACTCCCTCCATGCTAGTACACTCTTCTAATCAACAACTGTTTTACATGCTGGAGTGCAGTGCAGGGGGGCAGCACAGCTCCAAGGTCCACATCCAGTGCAGTTTTTGTTTTAAAATCTCGGCCTCACATTGTCTGTAAGAACAAAGAACACCAGGAAGAAAGGACTTTAATTTTGTCAATTTATCAAAGCATTTCCAGTGAGGTGACATCCTCATGTGGGTCGGATATTTCCCACCTATCAGTCATATAATGTTTCCACATCTTACTTGATTTAGTTTGATTTCACCTCCAGGGAGATTTAATAGTGGAATAAAGCACCGAGATAAAATAAGAGAAATAGCACAAGTATCCCTCTTGTTTCTTTTAAAACTGGAAAGCCATTTAACTAACATTTCACCCAGGTCTGGCTATTACACAGTCTATTGACACACATTGCACCCGGGTTGGACTCTTTCTCAACCCCATCCATCGGTCACACAGATTGTCCCCTGGTAGGCAGAGGCCTGCGACGTTAATGGAAATGGGGCGATGCTGGGAGCATAGAGCCTGGAGAAGCCTGGATGATCCCTCAGGCCATGGCTGCCACGGGATGAAATAGAGAGACTATTACAGCGGAGTTGTAAAGCCCCACACGCTCCACGCACTATCATAATAGAATATTGATTCTATCAGATGCCAGGCCCGGGCCTGTCCCCGCAATGAAGGAAAGAGCACTAAAGGTCATTGTGTAAAAGAACAGAGTGGGGGAGAGAGACAGAAGAGCAGGAGAGGTAGAGAGGAACAGAAAAGAATGGACAGGAAAGAAAGAGCAGGCTGCTGCTGTTGTGATGCTGTATTTCTGTAATAACACAATGTATCATGCTGTTAGACCGCACGACTAAACTATCAGAGAAAGTACAAGGACAAGTAGGAATGAGTTCAATACTGTATGAATAAAGTTGCACCGATCTTCACACATTTCTGCTGTTCAATTAAACTATCTTTCTTTTCTTTTTTTTTTTGCATTGCCGCATCTGTCTCCACAGCTATAAGTAACAAGGAAGCAATTTCAACCATTAATTGTTGATCAAGGCGGTTGGGAAAAGCGCCAAAGGAAAAGGATGACAAATAAGCGCCCACCACGCGAACAGCAGTACAAATTACACCACAAGCAGGAGACGTTTATGCTTGATTGGAGCAATTTAATGTTTTCTTACGAAAAAAAAAAAAAAAAAAGCTTGCAAATCCTGGGAGGACAGTTAAGGAAATGACTTTTTAATCATCCAAGGAGCCGCTGCGCCTTGTCTCTCCTGATGGCCCCATATTGAAGACTTAGAGCCATTAAGGGAAGGAGTTCATTGGTGGAGGCCGTTCTTAGCAACAGTTGGACTGATGTTACTTAAGGTGACAACTTTTTTTAGGGCCAGACTAAACAGAAAGAGTTTGAATTGGGGATGAAATAGTGGAAAAATTGGATGCAGGCCATTTATGATGACTTTTTAAATGATTTCTTTTCTTTGTTTCGATTATGTTAAATGATTCTTTATATATATATTCTGTTCTTTAAGAATACGGACATCAACACTGAGGAAGAAACAGCACAAAACAATCAGTGTCATTAAAAAATGACAGTAGGCGGAATAGTTTTAATCAAAACTCTAACTGATTTTAAAAGAGGCCCAAAATCGGTGCTGAAACTAGCACATTTGGCACCCTGGGCAAGCTTCCACTGCACCCCTCCTGAGAATTTCATTATTATTATCATTATTATCCTCTATTGATATTTGGTGGTGGCTGCCTATGTCGCCTATAACAAGATCCGCCTCTGCCCACACTACACTGTTGTGAAACAATATAAGCCATGGCGGTCTGTCTACAGCCACCAAGAAGCATACTGTATGCTTAACAGCGCCACAGTTACATGTACAATACATTAGGAAATTGACTAATCTTCGCTGTGACATTATGGCCTGTACAAACTTCATGATGAATTCTGTTTTTCCAGGCCCCTTGGAAAATATATTCATGAAATTTCAATGTCCGATGAAACAAGTCATCTTTTAACCAGAGCTTGACTGTGACATACCATTCCTCATTTCTATTCCAGGCAAGGCTTTATTTTAGTCAAATAAATATCCATTTGTCTTGTTTTTTTTTTTTTCCTTTTCAATTCACACACAGCCCCAGTAATTGAACAGTAGTTGTTGTCGAGGGCCCCGGCAAATGAAACTGCCATTGTAGCATCAAAAATAATCAATTTGATGAGTCTTGTATATACTCCCATACTCAAAGTAATGTGATATTGATTCGGCACTCTGATATAGTACTCCTCTTCTGCACCAGAATGATTATTGGCTTTAGACAAATTCCAGCACAATCTTTTACCCCCCCTCCCTCCTCTTCCTCCCCTCCCTCTCTGCCTCTCTGCCCGGCCACCTCTTTTGTCTCAAAGCGCCAGTGCCAAAGCCCTCAGCTCCAATTCCACTCCGCAGCCTGACTTTGTGTGTGTTTGTAACACACTTGGACAATAAAAGACTCTTTTCTTTATTGCTAAACAACAGCGGGAATACAATTTGACCCGATCAGTCTGCATCAAACCATTTTACACGCAGCTCAATTTGCATCTAAAAGACATGCAATTTCATATACTGTGCCCCTCTCTTTCTCCCTCTCTCTCTCTCTCTTTCTTTCACCTTCACACAAACACAAACACACACACATACACGTGGCGTACCTTTAAGTTATTATGTTTCATAGTGTTGTGAGGCATTGTGGATGGTAGCTCTGGAAATCTAATACATTATTTAAATCCAAATCACCCTCCCCTGTCCGGTCATGTTATAGATGACAATAATGCGGCCTCTCTCTCTCTCTCTCTCTCACACACACACACACACACACACACATGCACACACAGTCTTTCTCCCTCTTTAGCTCTCCTTTCTCTCTGAATCAAAGAGATGCCAAGGACCAAAACAGTCAGATAGATGGAGTGATGGTTGAAGTGTAAGATGAAAGGATAGGTGATGATGGATGGAACGCAGGGCGGAAAGACAGAAGGGTGGATGAATGAAAGGAAGGGAGGAACAGGAGAGATGAATGATGGGAAGAAGGGATGAGGAGTGAGAGAAGGAGGCCGCAGAGGAGAGATGGAAAGATGGCAGGCCTCAACACCAGGCCAGTCTGTATTGATTAGTGTGTGTAATAAAGAAAGCGAGACACTTGGCCCCAGAGAGGACATGGTTCACTTGGTGTCTGCTTTAACAAGGAGTGTAAGTGTGTGCGTGCAAGTGTGTGTTTGAGATCTAAAGCCACTAAATATGCCGATGTGCGCATTTTACACACAGAAATGCCTATGGGTGTCTACAGAAATGAATAAATGAGAAAGTGTGTGTGTGTCTGTGTGTGTGTGCACCTGTGTCTGTTTGTTTGTGTCGGCCCGTGTACAGAGCATGCAAGCGTGTGTGTTTGCGCACGCTGCAGGCTGCATCCCCCTATGTGCCGTGCATGAAAACACCTCACACACACAACGGGGGCCCTGCTCATGGAAAAATCAATATGCTGGTGATAGAAATATGCTAGAATGTTCTCTAGGTGAGAGATTGATCTGAGCTCCACAGAGGGTCTGTCCAAAACCAAATAATGGTTAGGGGCCAGCGACCTCCAGATCTCCACAGAAAACAATAATTATAACCACACCGTGTATGCCTGCACTAAGCATAAAGGCCGCAGTCAATGAAGGCTAAATGCTAACGCTGCAAAGGTGGTGGCTCAGCATTAAGAAAAACTGGGGCTTTCAACTATAATTAGGTCCAGAGTGTAATTGTCAAGATTGTTTTTTATAGGGTCTGTTCACCCAGATGACAAATACAACACATTTTCCTCACTTGTATCAAACAGCACATGCAGATAATTTGGGTTTTATTCACCCTGGGCTTGAGATATCCATATCTTAACTTTTCCCATGTTATCCTAAACAAACAAAGGCAAATGGAATTCCATTTGTGGTGCTCACAGCATCTGAAAATTACTTAGAAATCAACAGCAACAATTTTGAGTCAACAGTTCTCCTGTTGCTTTGGTTGAAAGTAGTTCCAGTTTTAGGTGAAGTGATCTTTTAACATGACCATTAACAAAATAAATATTCAGGTCAAGGCTCTGATGTTTGAAACTATATGTACTTTATGTCTACATTGTATATGATATAATAAAACTTTATTGTCAGTTTAAATGGCAATTCATTTTGCATCCTTAGGGAGCTCCATTCAAGAAATTTTAACACAGGTTGAACACATCACAGTCATGATAAGTATATAACATTATGTCCTCTGGATTCAGATCTCAGTTGCCAGCATACTAATTTGGGTGTGGCAACAGGATGGGCTGATGCATAGAAGAATTCTTCAGCCTGTTCGAGGACAGACGTTGGTTATCTCAGTTTAAATGTACAAGGAGTCAGAAGAGGTATTGTTAGCGAGTCTGAGCATGCTCCTGTAGTGAGTTGCTTGAAATAATCTAAGCACAAATTGTTATCTGAGTAGCTTTGCGTGTCACAGATAGGCAGCTGAGCCACAGCAGTACAGCAAGACACTGTGAACCACTGATTTAAAAAAGAGAAAAATATTCTGGCCACTGGAACTCCAAAAAAATCTGATGAAACAGCCTTACTGATACCTGACAAGGTAAAATTTCTGCTCTAGATACAATCTGCAGTTCCGGTTTCTACCTAAATTACCACCAGCTAATTATGAGTCATCCAATAAAAGCAACTCTTTTCACTTAGTTCATTAATGGATTAAGTCTACAGAGTTTCAAAGTGTTATCTGATGTCTATAATCCAGACTTCCTTCTGCTGAATGAGGATGTTCAGCCAAAACAACCTGCATGATGATAATTTCATCCTGCACATTGTATCTGCTTACATTATGAATAATCAGTAGAGTTGAATGCTTAGTTTAATGCCACTAGTTTGGCTCCCCAGCACCTTGCTCAGTGCACAAGCAACAGAGCTGCACACAGAGCCTCTATTCTACAAATAAACCAAATAAAGAGCATTCATTCAGGAGCAGGAATGTCTGTTCTCAAGCCAGATTGAAACTCACAATATGTCCAATGCACGACGTGTACGTTAGGTCACAGATCCACAGAGGGACTTGGCATTCTTGTTGGTGATGACTGTGTCCAGCTCGGTCCTGGCAGGTGCAGCAACACAAGCTGTCTGTGTGGAAGGCGACCAGGCAGATAGACAGATAAAGAGAGACGGCCAAGCTGAAGCGCTGTGCTGGCGTGAGGAGGTTTAATTGCTCTGTGTGGCAGGAAACTAACTCGTCATCAGGCATAGCCTCCTGAAAATAGGCTCTCAAGTAAATTTTGTCATTTTATTCAAATACGCTACAGGAGGCAAAAGGTCTCCATATCAAAATATTTTGCCAGACTGAGTCTATTATAAGAGTTTGGTTCAAAATATGGTATGAAAATGCCCAAGTCAAAATTGAAAGGAGTTCTTGATAATCCCAAAGGAAATTATGTTAACATATAAATTGGTCTTGTTTTCTCAGGGCTGGATCTGCCGACAGAACATCCTGATATTACCTAGCCAGCTTATCATCAGCACGGCCACTTTTTGAGTGATGAGTCTCCTACAGGAACCAACAGCTGTATGTGCAAATCATGCATATAAATCAATTACTGGGGCCCTATGTACTTTAAATGCACCCATTAATTAAGCAATGTCAGACACAATGAACCGTGAAGTTCATTACATTTTTAGCATTCAAACCCAGGATTATTTGAAGAGTGCATGAGAGAGAGGGAAGACGGGTTTACCTAATGATTAGCCCCATAGCTCAATGTCGGGCAGACGCCAGCGGAAATTTCAGGAAAGCTGTTGCGAGAGGAGACAGAGCAGCAGCGAGCTGTCTCAGCAATCTACAAAACACGAAAGGGTTGATCAAACGGGAGGCGAGGAACAACAACAACTACGGTTTGATCGGCGCCGGCTGTGCCTACTTTTGAACTTTCAACTAAAAGTAAAACTCTCACACGAGCATCCATCAAAATTCTACCCAGTGGATTGATGTGAGTCATTTTTTTAATCATCTCAATTTGCATTTTGTCTGAGCCAGTGAGGTTTTATATGCAAAGTTCTCCTGAACAAAACATGCAACATGCATTCTGTGACTAGTGGTGTGTGTGTGGTATTTATTTACAACACAGCTAAGACAACATTTTTTATTTATCAAGTAACTGTGTCAAGAATTTTCTTAATCCTTTAAGTAAAGTGAAAAAAGGATCAACAAAACTGAAGCTGCAAGGTTTTCTGTTTACAGCAACATGCCGGTGTTTAGAGTATGGATATGTGTGTATCGCTCTGTATGTGTGTGTGTGTGTGTGTGTGCCCGTGACCTCTGTGTTGCTTCGTGCCAGGCTGTAGTTTGGTTCAAGTTGCTGTGAGATGACAGGAGAGGTTGGGGGGGTGGGGGTGTGAGTGCAGAGAGAAGAAGCTGGGCCCAGCTGCCTGGCATTAAGCAATGACCTCTGCATAATGAAAGATGGCGACAACATTTCCCACTCATTACAAGGTTCCACACTGTGACAAGATTTGCATATTCATATATTTTTCTCCTCCACCTCCCCTCCCCTATTTTTTTTTTCCACCGCAAATTATTTTTCCTGTGAGCAGGACATCTGCCTCCCTGACACTGCTCTGGAAGAGGGAAAATAAATAAATATGTGTGCAGAGAGGCACATGATCTATCCAGATGCCACAGAAATATGGCACGATGTTGACATCTCCGCACACCCCGACCGTGTGTGTTTTCCACGGCTTAAGCACCAGGAAATCATGTTCGGGGTCAGCGGAGAAGAATACAGCTTGGGCAGAGAAACCTGACAGAAGTCTGGAATGTATATCTGTTTTGCATATTATTGTTCTACCACAGTGACATAAATGCCACTGTAAAACACTGGTGTTGCAGGTTACGCATAGCTGGGGCCAACTAAAATTCATGCCACAGAGGAGAGGATCAATGGATGTGTTGGTGAGCAGATGTAACTGATGTGGCCTTATCTCACAGCTGAGGTGAGTTGTTGTATAGATGATTAAAATAAAGATTTATTTACAGTTGAAAGTTGAAAATTCTAAAGTTTTTGTTTTTTTTTTTAATTTAAGAAAGATGCTATTTTTCAGAACATAAATAATACTGTATGTACACACGAGAAGTCTAGTGAACGTACATTTAAGATACACACATTTAAGCTGAATGTCATCAGACACCCCTGATGGATATTCTCTGATCAAAAAAGCATCAGAGCACAAAGCTCTTCCACTCCTTACAAGACATAATTACATTTCAACATCAAACAAAAAAGGTGCCATAAATGAAGTTGGGTAAATAGAAAATACCGACATGCATGCAAAGACAGTAAATGTATAAAGTTCTTCATCAAAAGAAAAGTGGTTGCCTTAAAAACAATCATAGAGGTTTGAAAAGAAAGAAAAAAAGCAGCAAAAGTGGGAATTTGAATCCCTTTTATTTAGTTGGTAACTTTAATTCAAATGAATCAGGCTGAGCTGCACCCGCCAACCGTGCCCGAAGAGTTGCCGATCTCAACGTGCAGCATAACGATCACCGCAGCACTTCTGAATACAAACTGTTTTATGTGAACACCTCAAGCTGAGGGCTACATAAATATAGAATTAGACAAAGTGTTATTTTTTTCTTTTTATGTTTTATTTTTCCCCCTCTCTTCTCTCACTCTCCAGCAACATCCCCAGGTTGGGTTGGCTCTAAGCAGATGCAGGCACTTACTTCAAAAAGTTGCAGCTCCCTTATGATAGCTCTGCAAAAAGGTTTTCTTTTAACTTAAATCAGCAAATGTGCGGAGCAGAGACCTAGCGGCGTGTTTTCTCTCCCCCAGAAATAATTGCTCCTAGGGATCAATTTGAAATTTAAATTGTGGTGAAATGGTGTTTGTCATTAACAATCAAATATTTGAACCGTTGAAATACCTTTGCCCCCGCTGTATCTGCACCCTCTGCGCCCAGTCGGAGAATATTGCAGAGGGCATTGTTTTGATGATGATGAACTGGAAAGTTGGCGATATTCTCAGAAAACATCACACGAGAGAAAAAGCAGGAGGACAAAAAAACACATCAGAAATTTTAGATTTATATAAAGGTATTAATGCATCAAACAGATACATAAACCACAGTGATATTTATGCTTCTGATTTTGCTTCATCACACATACACTGTGCTATTACAGCGAGACACACAGAGAGAGTAAAAAGAGCAAGAGAGTTGAGTAAAGGGATAAGAAAAATACAGATATGGAGAGAGGTAGCAAAGTAGGACAAATGGGGAGAGAGAAGAGCTTCCTGTCATCTCTGAGAGGCAGCGTCTCTGCTTAATGTTCATTAGGGGGCTGATTGAATTGGGGGGTGTAGCACTGTCACTGTTAATGGAGTGATCTCTAATTGGAGCGCATTAGCTCTATAGGTTCTGGCTAGTGTCAAAGGCAGACAGAAGGACAGGATGCAACACGAGTGTCTAACACATCCTGCCAATGCTGAAAATACACCACATAAAACAACATGTCATTATCCGTTGAGCGTTTGCACACAGTGGAGATAAACAATCAATCAATTCCTTGTAGAATTATGCCAACATGTTGTGCTTTAGTCATTTTACAGCACAGATGGACTGATAAATCTAAAAATCTCATCTAATTCTTTTAAATTTTTTGGCTGGAAAGGCCCGTGTCTCTATCAGCACTCTGAGGATCAGAAACAGAGACGTTATATGTGTGTGTGTGTGTGTGAGAGAATGTGTGTGTCTGTATGCACTGTGTGCCACGCCCCCTGGGCCATGATGGTTTAAACATGGAGGTGAGAAGCAACTTCAAGGCCAAAGTAAGGTGTGTTCCTGATAATGACGAGCACAAATGGCCGCCATCGCCATCCAACAAGACCCAGAACTTGATCTGTAATGGCCGCCCATAAAGGCGAATCATCATCAATGAAAATGACAGGTTATTAAGATCCGATTTTAGGAGGGGGGGCCATGGCTTTAGTATGATAGGTTAGCTATCTATAAAACCTTTAAAGCCTGGCCCTCAACGACATCAGCCCCCCGATTCCCATCTCCCCGCGCCCTATGCCAGAGACACATGCTAATAAGCTCACAACCTTTAATTAAGCAATATGTGTAAGTAGGCAGCCATTATGGCCTGATTTGTGAGCCACTTCATTACACTGAGCACCGGCTAGCAGACACATATTCAATACAAATCAAGCTGGCCTGAATATTATCCTGCTTAATGTGAGGCCAATATTGATATTTTATCACTCGTGTTCTGATTAGTGACTTTTAGAATCTTCATTTTTCATTGTGTTGAGGCAGCGCTGAACACCTAACGACCTGCATCCATTAGAAGTGTTGCTGAACATTGTTTATCAGGTTACAAACAGTTCACACATACTGTTTATGTTTACTGGTAGAGGGATGCAAGAATTATATAATTTACAGTACTGTGTTTAGTTCCTGTTATTCTGATGAGTCAACCTTCCATTGTTTATTTTTTTGACTATGTTAAGCATTTTATTTCTGTCATTAAAAAGGTATAGACGCCAGGAAGTAAACAGTATCCACATGCATTTTTTACTACTGGAAAAAGCTGTTGAAAAGTACATTTTCCAGCTGATGGCAGCAATACAGTGTTTTTAAAGTAAGAATAAAAGTTCAGTTCATAAAAGTTTTAATATACAACTTCACAAAGAGCCCCAAATTGTTCAAGTATTCCATGAACGTAATGACTACTGCAGTACATTCCAGAGACTTCAAGTCAAAACAGATGGTTGATATGATGACTTACATTAGTTTAGAGTCCTATCTCTCCCTTTGCTTTGATATCATTGGTTGAGGTCTTGCAGAGCAAAACTGGAGCCACACCCGCTTCCTCCTACCGGCTCAACGCGATGAGACCCTGAGGGAACGAAACACCCGGTGAAACTGTGTAAACTCTGCTCAACAAACAGCAAGTAGCAAAGCTTTGCACAGGTAAGAGGGTCATGTGTGTGTGAGACAACCACTGTAAATATGTGCTCTTAAATGCAACACTCACGCCCGAATATTTTTTTCCGTTTCCGTAGCTGGTGTGGAGCACCAGCGCCTTTCTTGTCCTCTCTCTGATTGGCTGAGCCCTGACTGGCACAGGGCACCATCCTGGTTGCGTTGTCCACCCCTTCCATGTCACCGATCACCTTCAGAAAAAAAAAAAAACACGTGCGCAAGTCAGTACAAACGGAAACAATAAATGAACAGCGCAACAACTGTTTCCGGAGAGACCCCAGGGGCCATATGCATCAAGCATCTCAAAGTACAGGTTGAACTTGGATGACAGTGACTGAGATTGGCAGGAGAACTGCTATTTTTCCTCGAGGCCTGCAAGTAGTGTTGTCATGCATAGTCTCTACCTCTGTGACTGTCCTGGTGCTTAGAGTGAACTTGGAGGAGAAGCAGAAATGGAGACTTTATATGACACACTACCTCCAGTCCCAGAGGGGAAACAGCTCTCACAACTCTGGCTTGGCCTACTTATGTACAGTGATATGAAATACAACTTAAATCTCACTGGTATAGCCATGATGAAATGATAGACTGTAAAATTGTCTTAAAAAATGTATTTTTTTACCATAAATATATGAAGGAAAATTCACTCAATGAAGTTGCGCTACATAAATAATGACTGCGAATTTAACACAATACGTCAAAATTACTTCTGCATTCTTTCCACACTCAGCTCTATATTTCATAACAGCATCAAGTCGTCCTGTCAGAAAGGTACGCTGGCACTTTTCTAAAGTTGCAAATTACACAGATAGAGCAGCAATTGAGCAAACTTGAAAAATGTGCCACAGAGTGCTTCTTTATCTCAAACTAGTATAAACTTGCCAGATAATTACATGCGGTGTACTTTGGAGAAGTCCTCCTGCTAAGCAGATATGGCTGCCAGGGAGGCATTAATCTCCTCATGCAACATACAGTACGTAGCCAAGGACATTCCCCCTCTCTCTCTCGCGTGCTCACTCTCTCTCTCTCTCTCTCTCTCACACACACACACACACACACACACCACATGCAAAAAAAAAAAGACAGCACACACACAGAATACAGAGCACGCTCACTTCCTGTATAAATCATATTCATATTTCTGAGGGCTGCCGATGACCTCACGGCAAATGAAGCGTGGGTCCTCAGCTCCGCAGCGGCAATCAAACGTGCGGCAGAGTAATTACAAAAGAGGGGCAGGAGGGAGAATTGATGCGGTTTGTCAATTAATGTTGCTGCAAGGTGTTTTTTTTCCAAAGGTTAACTTCTTCATATTCTCTGCATGCTAAATTAGGTCAATATTGGTCCGGCGAAGAGTCGTCGTCGTCGTGGTTGTGGGCAGACGGACGGTGGGCTGAGTCATGAAAGGACAAGACAAAGAGGTCCTTGTTAATGAGAGATTTGATGGCATATCACGATGATGAGGTGTCCCTTAAGGAAGCGCAATCCTCTGTGCTCTTTACAGCTCGGCTTTCCATCTCTCATATTCTCTGATCGTCATCATCTGTCATTATTATCCTATTTCTCAGCTTTGCCACTGTTATTACAAAAATCTACAAACTACAAGGGGATATGCTCTCCTAATTATACACACCATGCATAATACAACACAGTCCTCCCTGCTGAGGTTAAGATAATTAAATGCGATACAGTTAAAACCTTACTATGTGAATAAACTGCATACCTTTTGTTTCTACAAATGGTTAAGCACATCCCCCCCCAAAAAGGGAGAGAGAAAAAAAAAAAAAAAGCCCAGCTGAAATTGCCGAGAAAAGTGTTTTTATTTATACAAGTCGCTGGAGATGCTCATCATCAGCGTTTTTTCCGAGCCATAAATAATTTGCGGAGAGAGGTAATATTCAAGCTGGCAGAGCCTTAGTTGTGCATCTTTAATGGAAGTTTTACAGAAGCTGAGCCAGTTCTTGCATATGCTGCTGCCTCCCATATGGAGGAAAGGAGACAAAAGGGGCACAGTTGGCTTGTCCTATCTTTTTATAAGTCCATCGACACTTAAATGCTAGCCCCGGAGAAAAAACGACACAGGGGGACATAAACCCACTGTGGTTTTAGGAGGGAAGATAATGACTTTGCCTGCATTAATTTCTTCATCAGCCATCTTGTTTCCTCAGACAGAGTGGTTATGAGGCCTTCTCTGAAGGTCCTAGGTTATATAGATGCATTTCCCTGCATAATTTCGGCCCTAACAGTTGTTGTCAGCAGTGCATTTTGCGAGTTGGCAGCTGGGGAACATCTGTTTATAGGTAATGAGTGTTTGAAAAGCTACACCTCACTTTACCTTTAATGTCTTTTATTGGAGCACACTGATGGGAACGCAGCTTTAACTTTTTGTATTGTTGTGATTCAGCGAGAAGATTCCTTCAACATGGTCAATATTACAAACACCTGCCTTGGGCAACACGCTGAATGAGAGCGTATGATGGATCATTAATATTAACTTTCTTTAAACAGAATTCAATATGCAAGTCAATAAAGACTTCATTATGGTTATATTTTTTACTGCACAGCCACAACTCAGACTTTTCTGCTTCCACTCCGTTCCTACTTCTTGCTAACGATGCAACACTGAAAGAAGAAGAGAAAAAAAAACTTTCAGTCAACAGTGCTGGTTCAATAATGGCTGAATAAACAACAGAAATATTTAGTTTCTCATGACTCTTGCTCAGTTTCTCAGTCTTCGGCAAATCAAACAGGACACACCTCACTGTTCTGCTCCTTTCAAACAGTGCCTAACAGTGTCTATAGCTCAGGGCACTTCTTCCAGGACTTGCTTTTTAAGGTGTTCGTTTAGACAAATTTTGGATGTAAATTTGTGGGTATTATGCAAAACAGCCGGCCCCTGAAGCTGTGGTCATGTTAGTCTAAGGGAGGAGCAAGTCCTTCGGGGCATCAGTGTCCAGGACACTGCCTGAGAAAACAGAGCTCTTTAAAGGAAATGAGCCATCCGTCAATATTTCCTCAGTAAATGGAAACAGACTTCTTAAGTAGGATTAGGCTTTTAACTAACTGGGACAGAGAATGGAGTCATGTTATTACACAGGCAAACAACGCTTTTTTTGTCACTGTCGTTCTCCTATTTCAGGTATCATCTATAATCAAGAGTTCAAAACAGAATGTAAAATATATTGTAGTTACTACTAATAATAATAGTGATAAAGGGGAAAAATGTGTTTTCAATTGAAATGTAAAAACAAAAGTAATGGTATGCTGACATGCTGCAATAAAGCCTCTGTGGAAATGTCAAATACACCTCAGCATATTTGGCTTAAAGTAAAACAAATTACATTAGTTTTTTTTTATTGCTCAAACAGGATTCAAGCTACATAATACTTAGTCTAGTAACATGGCAGTGTAACCACATCACCATAAAACATGCTATTATTCGGATAAGTGAATAAAGTAATAAGCCTATACAGGAAAACCCATAAAATTGCTTTAAAATGTCATAAATCTAAGAACAGAGGGGAACTTCTCTGCATTACTGTGGTCACTGCATCTCATAGCACAGCCCTTTTCTATTCCATTCTATATTTTTTATCTATTTAATTTTTGTCAAAGTGCCTGCACGGCTGTTATTTCTCTCTGAGGAGCTGTCACCTTACATCTGAAGGCCAGTTTGTACACAGCACCGTGTCGCAGTGTGTGTATCGCTGCCAGAATTATATAAAGCACTAATAAAATCAGCTCAAGTGTTCTTCCGAGTGCTGGGGATGCCCTTTGGTGATTCCTGGATCTTGCTCTATACATAAAACCAGTCTATATATTCAGGGGAGGATTAGTTTTGAATATGTAAAGTGGGGGTCCGCGCTGTGAGGCGAAGGGGAATGGCACAGTGCTCTCTCGGCGACGCTGCGTGTCGGTGTTATCGCTCCCCACTACCAGCGGGTGAAAGAGGATGCCATCGGCGTCTCTTGCTACTGGAGGTCCCTGCCTGTTAAGTTGCAAGGAACAGACAGCAACACCCAAGGGACACAGTGTGTGTGAGAAAAGACAGCAACAGAGAGAGATTGTGTGTGTGTGTGTGTGTGTGTGTGTGTGTGTGTGTGTGTGTTTTCCAAGGACAGTAACACCTATCTTTCACTTAAGGTGGCCTTTATGAAACTCCCCTCACAGTATAAAGAATGGAGAGTCAGCACAGTAGAAAAGGCAGGAATTCAGTCTTTAACTCTCAGTGAGCTGATATTTTGTGTATCAGGGTTATGGCTGTAGTAAATTTGTGTCTGCACCCATATTTGTGTGTCTCTGTTTTTTGTTTTTTGTTTTTTTTGTGGATCCCATAATAACATTTTTCCACAGGAAGTGGAGATCCTCGTGTGTTTGCCTGTGTCAATGAGTGTGTGCTGTTTGGCTACGAACAATCCACCCAGATGTCTCATCTGCTATGCACAGGTCTAGAGGCTACATGCACACACATACACACCCAGACAGTGCGACACCAGTAATAAATATACCATGCTGTGTGTTTACTCACATAAGCTCACCATCACTCAAATTATGACGGAGAACCATTAGAACGCAAAAGAGCCTCAGAGCTAATTGTTAGCGCATACACCCCCCCTCCACCCTCCTCCCTCCCTCGCTCCTCTGACATTCAAACTTCAAAAATATTAATTTTGTTGGGATGATCCAGGTTGCTCTTGGGCGACTGACAGAATGATTGAGGAAAGGAATGACTTCTTGCTGCTGCAGCAGGAGTCACAAAGCACTACTTTTAATTAGGCAACAATCTGTGATTCAGTCTGTTTCTGACCTGCCTGTCTTGCAGGGACTTGAAGGACGAGGAGCCAAATATAAGCTGCAATAATTACAATGCACGGCAAAGTGAGGCAGCATTGTGTCCTCTTTTTTTTTTTTTTTTTTGCTGTCAAAGATGACATTTCATCATAAGTCATATCAGTGTTAAAAAGGATGAGGTGCTGTAGTGTTTATTATCCCGTACAGATTGTAAATAGTTGTTACAAGCAGAAGAGACGAGGGGAAAGGTTGTTTTGTTGGAGCTTTGTTGACTTAGTTAAAGTAAGTAACAGTCAAGTGATGAACTAAGTCTTGATTTGTGTCTCAGGGCAAATCCTGTCATTTTTTATTTGAAAAGAAGAACTAATTTCAACTCTGGTTTTACCTGAGGAGAAAATGAAAATCTGTCACGGTTCTTCACCCGTTCAGACCACAGAGCTGTACTGTTGTCTTTTTATTGTTCTGACAGCAGTGTAAGGAACTAGTTTCTGTTTCCATGTCTGTCCTATCCCCTTCTTGCTGTCTTTTGAGAGGGAGGAGAGAGAGAGAAAGAGGAAAGGAGGGAGTGTTTTGTGAACTTCCAATTCATCTCACCATTTCCTCTCCTTCCCTTTGTCCTCCTTTCTTTATTTTGCTAACTTCATATAGAGAGGGACCTTGCACGAAGCCCTAATATTTCAAAGATTTAGCTTATCGTCAGTCAATATGCTTATTTTGACATAGATCTTTAGATGCAGGTAGAAATTAAATCTTATTTTCTTTATTAAAACAACAGATATAGAGGATTTTGCAGCCTCGGTATATGGTTTGTGCTGTATTTATGGCCAGATAATTCATACACTGTACTTCTAAAAGTACCTTTTCATACAGCAGAAACCATCGCATTTAATCCCACTGGCAATATTATAAGGAAGAATTGACCCTGCTGTAAAACAAAACTTGTGTTCCACACAAGCAGTAAACGGGAATATTCAAGTATGTTGTCAAAATGTTTTGTGTACAATATGTTAAAATCCCACCTCAATGATAGCCCCATCCGGCTGTCGGAGGAAGTGCCTGTATCTTTGTTTCAGCCCGCTCAGGTACAGGGTGTAGACTGCCACATGGGTGCTGGTTTCGCCCTCTGGTAGTGGTGCACCTTCCCTTGGGGGGTCACTAAAGGCTGCAGACCCTGCCAAGGGGTCTTCCACTGTCCAGATATAGTCATAGACCGCCACCTAATCAAACAAAAACAAGAAGGGAGATGATGAGATATTGTGAGCTGCGGTGGACTGTAAACTCTTCCTTGTTTGATATCCAAGGTGAGCTGCTAAACAGTACTGTTAGAAAATAAACCCAAAAAGAAATTTCAAAAAATGAGAATGTGTGACAATATACAGTGCGCACATGTGGGGAAAAAAATCCCACACAAATTGTATGTCAGGTAACTTTATTTTATTGAGACAACCCAATATCAAAAACCCATGTACAACCTATTAAAATCAGCCTGAACCTCACCTTGTAAACTGTTGAGATGTTCATTTTAATTACATACAACTGCAGCCACCAGATAAGCACCACTGGCATACAGTACATCAGCACACTAATTCCTAGTAGTGCATGAGTCCTATGGGGCCTGATCTGTGGCAGGTAAAGAGACAGGTTGTGTTTGTGATCATGCATACATATGTATAATCCTGGTGGCAGGCTTGTTTATGACTCTTTGTGTATGTGTGTGTGTGTGTGTGTGTGTGTGTGTGTGTGTGTATTGGGGGCTTACACACCTGTAATGCGCTGCCCTTCTGTATTAGGGTGAGACACGGGGAGCAAGCAGAGCGTGTAACATGTTATATAGGTCATGTAACTCGACGTCATCCATGTGTAAAGATCATGGAAGCTCTCTCCCTCTCTGATAGTGTCTGCTAGTGAAGGCTTGAATGTGTGCTGATCACATGCACTATGGTAGATCTTATGTATCATATTGGGTAAAAGTAAAAGTTGTAAACCCATGTGCAAACATAAATATAAAGAAATAATACGACGGAACTATTTTTTTCTGACATAAATCCCAAATTCATGCTTTGGAGTAGCAGGAAAAGGTAGGTCTTAATAACATAACTACACATACTTGGCCCAGGTGAAAGCACGCATGTGAGCACATAGTTTCACTGGTGTGTATGTGAAACACTTTTTAAATGTTTTAGTGTGTTTGTATGTGTACATGCATGTGCTATGAGGAGCCATACGAGCCTTGTTGCAAACTTTAACTCTAATACCGCAGACTCATACCAGTGAAAACCTAACACACACACACACACACACACACACACACACACACACACACAGTTAGAATAATAAAGAGGAGGAAGTTTTTCAAGTAGTTTCTAAAACTCAAGGTGACCCCCTAATTGGCTGCGTAATTATGATTCGTCTAAAAATACAGAAAGAGGGAAAAAGGCAAACTCATTCAGCGGGCCATGAGTGGCAGGGTCAAGCTGAAGGAGAGGTTTAATTTGGCAATGCATTGCTGTCACCCCGCACTTAAAAACGGTTAGCCAAACACAACTCTAGGCACTTCACCGAGAAAACAGTGGGAGCCATTACCCCACTTGTAATTAGAGACATTGCATAAACTGCAAACCAGAAAGCCCGCACGAGGAGAAAGGACCACATTGTCAAAATGTCAAAGAGTCACGGGTGCAGAGAGAAAGACGACTAGTAAAGAACATTTAAAGAAGGTGTGCATGTGTGCGAGGGGGGGAGGTGGGGACGCGGGGATGCATCTCTTCAACGCTAATTAAGACGCTCATTAGTGAAATCGCCTCAACTGCGCCTTGCCTCTAGCTTGGCCTCGGCCCACACTGGGGGAAACTGATTACCTGAATTCCTTAAGTAATCAGCACCTCTGCTAGGCAGCAATCAGTCTGTTTGGATAGTGTGTGTATGTTGATTTGTTGCTTTTTTTCCCCTTTTTGAGGAAACACAAGTGGGAGTGTGCAGAAAATCCAAGAGCTCTTCTTATACGGTGGTCCTCAGCGTGCTCGTGATACAGTAAGGGATCACAAACATTTAAAGTCACGAATGTGGAACTGAGTATGAAAACATTCTTTCCCGCTGTGCTGGTCACAGGAAGTGCGCCCATGACCCGGTTGAGGCCCCAGTCCAGGATTTTATAAACCAAGCTGTACAGTGGTGATAGAAACACCATGGATTCAGCCTCTGTACTCTAAGTCACTTTGGTTAAACACACCTGCTTAAATTCCCCTGTATGGTGTGCATGTGTATGTATTTTGGCTTGCATGAAAATAGATTTTTTTGATGTTAGCCATGCCACCATCCTACGCTAATTAGCACGTGAAATCCACTTGACAAGACTAGACAAAAGCTTGAAAAGGTGTTTGTGTGTTCGGTTTGGGTGATGCCATTTCATGCAACGCACCATGGCTCTCAGGATGCATCATTGCCGAGACACAAAAAGGAAAGAGCATTAGAAGGCCTGTCTGCTCTACACTACTCTGTTCTGGTCTGTTGTGTTGCGTTATGGTGCTAGCCTGGCTTCTAGCCCTAGCTTGAGTGCTCTCTCCACTCCACCATTGTTCCATTTGATAGCACTAAGTGACTGATTTAGGTTCAATGCCTGCATGGAGCAGACAGGCCAGCTGTGGGTTAAGCAGATAGCATTCAAGTGAGCTAACCCAATTCAAACCCAATCAAGCCGGGATTTATTGTCGGGGTCTGTATTTAGAAATCTGATAGAGTCTGCATCAGTCCCTTGACTTGCATCAGGAGAGACGGGCCTTATTTCTTTTAACGGAGGACTATAAACGGCAAACCATGTTTTCCAGCAGGGACATAAATTTCAGGATTTGTAGACATTACCGCAAATGCACATAGAGAATGGGAGGGAGGGACAGGGGCACAGGAAGTGGGGATGGCACAGCTGCAGACATGGCTCCATGGTTCACAAATATAGTCTGTCTGTCTTTCTGGGAGAAGATGCGATTTCACACCAACCGAATCATACCATACCACGTATGAATGCAGAATAAAAGCAATCAGCACTCAAATACAGGCGCCTGTGGAAAGCTTTTCTTTTTAAAAATGCACTGTGACTTGTAATAAAATTCGACTGACCTGTCAATCACGTTTATTCAAGTGTGTGCAAATATAAAGTCTGTCAAGAGATGGATTTGGAATCCTTTGCTGTTTGTGTTAGTTTGAGGCCAACAAATAGGCATCACTGCCTCAGAGATAAAAAGGATAAATGCACTACATTCTAAAAAGGATTTTCCTTTGTGTTATATATAAAAAAGTGACCCATATTCATACCAAAATTAGGATTTAAACTTGCAACTAACAGCTAAAAAGAGGGCAGGCTGATTCTGGGAATTAAATAGTAATTTTCCACTGGGTGACAGACTGGTCTAGTAATAACTATATGTCTGTCTCTACAGTGTATTTTATATACTTGTCTCACACGTCCTTGACTGTCACAAACATCGATGCCTGACATTTTCCTCCATTTCTTGACATGTCAGACGTAAACACAGTGTCTTGAGCTGACCATTATTAAAAGAGGACATTTCCCCGCTGGCAGCCGAAACAGTTCCCCAACTTGACCCTGTGACCCCATGCAGCAAACTTTGCCATTTTCAACTAATAATCAAAACACAGTGTCAAAATGGGAACCAATCATATGCCTCAGGAGCACATTTAAAGTCACCCATAGTCAACCCATGCGTGCCTTAATCCTCCATTGTAAAAACAGTACCAGAAGGGGGGGATGCATCACTGATTAATAAACACAAACTAACGAGGCCCCAGAGCGAGTTATCCATAGGCATTAAATATTAAGCTTTTATTGGGAGTGTGAGTATACATGTGTGTTTGAATGCAATATATGAGTACATGTGGTATGTTCATGTGTGTGTGACTGAACTGAAGGGAGGAGAGAAGGAGAAGTCTCCATAGCCAGGCAGACTGAGCCGGGCTGGCGACTGTCCAGGACAGGAGCCTAAGGCGTGGGCACGAACAGGCCTGTCAGTCCCCCTGATCCTTTAATGATTGATCCAAACTAGATAGCCATCATTACCATTCATGTACTCTCTCTTCCCCAGGTCTCCCTTCCTCTGTCTAATTTTACCTTCCATTTGCATGTTCCCATGGACTAATTAAATCTTTCCCCTCTCTCTCTCTCTCTCTGCGTCTCTTTACCTCACTCTCTCTGTCTTTCTTTCTCTCTCCGTGTCCATTGGTATGAAAAATAATGCAGCACATTTTTGGCACATTATTATGTATGAAATGTGAGGGCATAATGTATTCCAGTTGGTTGAAGTTCTCCAGACCCTGTGTGTAATGAGCACAACAGAAGCAGACTTGCCGCACAGCCTGTGTGAACGCTGTACCTCCCTTCTCTCCCCTCTCTGTCTCCCTCGCTATCTCCCCACTTGAAGACAAAAGCTGCTGACCTTCCCTCCGTCTACCATCCACACACTTCCTTCAGCGTCCCACCCTTCACGCAGTTCATACAAAGGAGGGCCGGGGTTTTCTCCTGCCACTGCCATGATCATTTTGGTTTGTAGTTCTGTCCCACTTGGCTTTAATTTACAGTGGGAAAATAATTAGAATCTCACTTTTGCGAAGAGTGGAGTGAAAATGTAAACAATGCTTCCCTGCGGGCGGGTGCTTCATCACTTTGACAGGTGCATTTGAATTTGCCTGGGTGGCGGACAGGCTTGGTTATTTATGTGTCAGTCGCACATGGAAGCCCCGGCTGTGGCTGGGACTATGGTTGGGACTGAGACTAGGGAGGAGATTGGAGCTCTGTTGAGTGGGGGGTACAGGTTTGCATTTGGGAGAAGACTGAGGATGGTGCTGGTTCTGCAGCTGGTGCTTGGAATGGGGCTGTGGCTGGTTCTGGCACTTAGAAAAGGGCCACAGCAGTATTGGGAATGGAGCTAAATGTGGAGCTGGTGCTGTGGCTGAGTACTGGTGCTGAAATCTGGAGGAGGCTAGATTTAATGCAAGGGTCTGTGTTTGGGCATGGGAATTTGGATGTGAATGATGCTTGGTGTGGTGCTATCTTTGAAAATGAACTGAAGAAAAACAGTGTATTGACTTGGCTTTATAGGCTGGTACCAGCATGTTCTAATAACTCTGGAGCTTAGCTTTGTGTGAAAAAAGAGTATTTTGAGCACACGGATAATTGGAAATGTTTTAAAAGGTGCCAAGTCACCTGATTATAAGCCAATTTTCCATAATGCAATTTTAATCTAGTGCCAAAGAGGAACCAAATCTGAGTCACGAAAAGCATTGGCAAAGTCCATCGGGAAACATTCAGACTATCTGAGAAACGTATTGGAGCAGTTGTTGTTGGGTTAGCCCATCCCCATCTGGACCACTGCTGTATATTAAAGCATGAAGGCGGAACTCCAGTCTCCCCCCTCTGGCAGTGAGAGTAATTACATAAACACTGTTGACACGAGCTCATGACGTATGTCTGCAGGTGAGCTTACCTCATCTCTGCGCATGTTTTTTCTTTTACTTTAATCCTTCCTTTGAACGCCAACTTTCTTTTTTACCTGGAGCATCCCCTCCAGGAACTTTTCTTGAACGCCTCTTAGGATTTTCCCCCATAGCTTCGGCCATACTCCCAGCTGCTGCTCTGTCCGTAAAGTTGCCACAGACACCTGACACCAAAACTTTGGTACACTGTGAAATACAGAGAGCTTTCCCTGACAGCGATAGGCTTATTTAGCTTTGTGTGAACTCAACTGGCAAGTGCTTGAATGTAATGGACATTCATTTAAATGTATAAGTCCCACACTCCAACTTTAAGAAAGGCCGAGTGATCCTCACACAAACCTGTAAGAGCCAGTTAGTCAACTTAAGACATGGCAATAGACGAGGCCTAATGATGTCCATGATGATTCTCATTGATAGAGGACTGATTTAAAGGGTAAAGTAATATTTGCATCAAGCAAATATCAGGACAATGGCAACTGCTCAGGGATTTTGGATTGTTGACCCAAACACGAGGTGATGAGAATTTATATCAGTGTCTAATTTGTATGCCTCATATAAATGGCTTATTGTCTCCTAACAACTTTACCAACTACTGTACAGAAGCTACTGTGTCTTAAACCAAACCACAAAGCACTGATTTCAATAAACATTGATTTCAGTAGCCTATCTCTTTCTGTCTCTTGTGTTTATATTGTCACCCTAACATTGTCAGGCGTTCCCATTTGACACAGATTTTTCCGTACATCTCAAAACAAAAGGCAGTCATAACATGAGAATGCAGCGGGCACACTAGCACAGATAGAGCAGAAAGGAGCATCAATGATTATTGCCAAGTGAGAGAAGAGGTAGACATGGTTGCTTCTTTTGTCCACAGATCCTCATCCACATGCACGCACACGCACACACACACACACACGCTCATCTACATGCTAACACACACACATACAACCATGCTCACAAACAGACAAAGCCTCACACAGTGCGAGGCCACGCATGCGTGCATCTCCAGTGCCTGCGGGCGCTTGGGGCTAGGCAGCAGGGAATGGGGGGAGGGAGGGAGGGGAGGGTTGTGGGGGAGATGGGGAGGAGGGAGTTGGGGGGAGAGAGGAGTGTGTACTGTGCAGAGGCTCTCTAAGCTATAGAGGGTCAATCCCTCCACTCCACTCCACCCCACCACCACCACCCTGTCTGTCAGAGCTGGCCCGGACTCAAGGCCTGTTTGGTGAGCACTGGGTTCATACCACAGACTGTATGTAGGCACACAAACATGAGTGCCAACACGGCTCACGGATACACACACATGCACTGGGTTCACACGCTCACACACCAATCTGAAATAACAGGCATATATACTGTGGTACAGATGCACAAGCTTTGTACATCAGGGGTCACAGTGCATAAATGCACATCCACAGAGATAGTAATGCATGCACATGTACACACACAGATACATACGCTGGCTTCATGCAATACACACAGGGTCAAGACAGGCTGCAGCACATTCCACATGGCTGGGAACAGACCAAACCACGAAGCATAAAAGACCACCGACATACATGCATGGATAAGCCAAGCAATGTCAGCCATTAGAACGGAAATAGATATGCTATTATTGTAAATTTGGCCAATATGTGGACGGTCGGAAGATATAATTGGAGCAGCTTGAAAATGGCATGGATGCACACTGTCTGTGTTGGGCCTGATTTGGCTGAGGCAAAGGTCTGTGTCTGGTTAAACGCACCACTGGACAAGACAGGCCACCCATTCATATTTGCATGCAGGGACACACGCATACTGTACACACACACACACACACACACATGCGTGCACACACCCAGTGACAAAATGGCTAGTACGCTACAGTAGCTTTCATCCACCCTCCTCTCATTACTGTGCCTATAAAGCAAATCGCCGTCTATAAATATTTCAACTTGAGTAATCATGGTTAAAGTGCAATAACACACTCCATCCAAAAGTAGCACGGACCAAATTGGACTTCGAGAAAAGATAAACAAGCAGCAACGACTATATTTACAGTCAGAATAAACTGAACAACTTTAAAAGAGATTATCCAGTGAGATAGTATCTCTGAGTGCCTGAGATAATCCAGAAAATAAGATATGCATAATTCACTGTTACTAATCTCCTTTGCGGAAAATAAAGCCTACTCCCAGCCTACAGTAAACAACTCAGATCGTAGCCCAGCTTCTGCTTGCACACCATGTCTGACTCACCCTGGGCCCTAAGGAGATCACTTTTCCAGGTTTGCTCTGAAGCACATTGAAGTTCACCTGCAACTTTGTTTAACAAAGGGAAAGATGTGTGTTCAGGGATGATATACGAGGATGATTAAAGCATTTAACACATTAAATTAATGACTCCATCTGCAAATATGTAACCTCAAACCTGAAGTACCACATATGAGCAAGCATTGCAACGTGTGGTTGTGTATTTTTAAATATTTGCAAGAAAATGAACTGAAGGATTAATATAAAAATGAATAAAGCACTTTGAAACACATGCCTCTATTGAAAATTACAGTTCAGCAACACCCTGCAACCAGAGACCGCTCACATAAACCAGACTACTGAGAATGTTTTTATATCTTACACCAAACTATTTCAGTGTTTATAGACATGCCCCCTCCTGGTAATTCTTGAAAGCATGTTTTCTCACTGGAACACATATTTTAAGACGTTTTGCTCGATTCTCAGAATTTCAGGAGTTCAGGCTTCATATTAAGATGCGGCAGACAGATGTCAAAGTTGAGTATTGCCTTTGATATCCAAAATTTGACTTTGGAGTAGCTTCAACCTAATCAGGCCTCGGAGGCTGGAGGTGATAAGTATCCAAGCCAATAACCGAAATGAGAGCTGGGGAATCAGTAGTACGACGCACACACTCACACACACATGCGCGCACGCACACACACTGTCTCTTTAAGGTTATGAGTGAAACCCTTATGAAAAAAACCCCTCCAAATGTCTATCTCTCCTCGGGATGTCATGTGGGGCTGTTAAGACGCGACACCTGTCACAATCACCAGACCTTCCTCATCCCCTCCGGGCCGCAGGAAGCGGCCAAGGTCAAACTCTTTAAAGGAGAGGAAGGGAGAAAGGGGGAAAGAAGTGACTAACGGCGGACAGTCACAAAGAATCAGATCTGTCAAGTTCAAGCTGTAAAGCCTCTGTGGAGTCTGAGGCTGTATATGCATCTTTATATGTAAGTGTGAGTCAGCTTTACATACAGCATCACCCCTGTGCGTACCGTACGCATGTTGTCATATTTTGCTTTGTAAGATTTCTTCAGTTGACAATTAGCTTTCCACAATAAGTACTGGTCCACACATTTAATATTAATCAATCAACCTTTTGGTCTTTTTCCACATGACCTATCTGAGCCATGTAGTTTGGTCACAAAACCTCTAGAACTGACATACTTTAACTCCTCTAAATTTTTGCTCAGTGTGTGCAGTGCTGCTAAAAATCTTTTCTGACTCTTCAACAGTCCAGTTTGTTGCCTTCTGTTTCACATTATGGGATGGCAAGGGAACAGGCCCAGGACTCTTTAGGATGGAGGAGGAAGGAGGTGAGGTACAGTAGAGGATGAGGAGAAGGAAGGAAAGACGGACAAGCATCTCAATGTGGTGAAAACCTGGCGTCAATTTAACCTCCTCCAGCTGGACATGTTTTGACAGCTGACAGGCGAAGCTTCATATTATGAAGAAACTGAGGGAAAAATCTCCTTCCTCACTGACGGAGTCACAAGTGTCCGAAACACTCGAAGAACACAGTGTTTTGAAATAGCCTCCAAGAATCTTAGCTTGATCCTTTCTGTGTGACACAGAGGTCGAGCGTACTGTAGGCTGCTAACCAAAGGCACTTCCTTGTTTTGACTTGCTTTTTCATTTTTCCCTCCCTCTTTTCCCTCTGACAGAGACGCCTGCCCAGGCCCAGGCTTTGGTAGATAATGACATCCTCTCCCTGGATTAATTGTGAGGGACACATTAAGCAATGGGGCTGACACTCCCTGTAATTAAACTGTTCACACCGACGAGTTCATACTGGAACACTTTCTCCTTTCTCTCTCTATGTGCTGCTGGAACTGTGGGCCTGTTTGGAAATGGGATGAGACATTATAGTGGTTTGTTTGTGAGAGAAAGTGAGTGCATGAAATTTGAGGGCTGTGCCTGTGTTCACAAAACTAGAATAATCGTATTGGCCAGATAATAAACCTTGATTACTAGATGAGCATACACCTGTTTTCAGATTTAAGAAACACATCAAATAAAATTACTAGCATTCAATAAATCCGACGTTGGAGAAAAAAGATAGCAAACCCTAAAGAAAATCAACATTCAACCATAATGATCGCTCTGTCCACCTTTGTTTGTAAAACAGCTGAAAGTACCTGCGTCCACAGAACCACTGAGACATCGGTAATTGCTGTTCCTGTGTCCATGCCCTCACATGCCCGGTCTCTTGAGAAAGCCACAGTATATATGGACCTATTGTGTACGGCCCCTTGCGCCAAACAGCAGGTGCTAAACAGAGGTCAAAGAAGTGTATCACAGAGAACAATGCTGACTGAAAAAAGGGTGCAAGGGACAGACTAATGGAGAAGAGCTCTCCTCCCACAGCTCATTTAAGGCAGAGGTGGGCTCATGGTAAATGTGCAAAAAAAGCTCTGTTGTTTGGAAAGTTGTTCTTTAAGTAATTTGCGTTGAAAAAAATCGTATGTGTGTGAATTGGGAAGGAGGAAGGAGGGTGCATGTGTTTGATCTTTATCTGTTTCCCCCCCCTTTTCTTTTTTAACCACTGTGTACCGCTTTCACACATTACTGCCCAGCAATGACCTTTTCAGGAACACAGGCATGTAGCCTTTGCAGTCATATCTCATATTGAGCTCCCTAATGCTCTGACTGCGGATGCTGTGCTTGCTGCTACGTCGCTCCTGTCCTTGCCTGCCTGCTTTGCTATCGCCTCGGGGCCGTTGGGGCCCTCAGCGCTGTCCACTAAAAAAAAAGAAAAGAAAAAAACCCATCCGCTGTAATTGAAGAAGCCACTCTAATGTGACATGCACATGCGGGCGCGCAGAGTGGTTTGCATGCATGTACTCACACTTACAAATGTGCATGACAGTGTACACACATGCACGGACGTACAGTATAAGCACATGAATGCACACACATGCACGTGCACAGCGACCACTTTGCTCTTTGGTAGAGGTTACTCAGGGGCTGGGAGGACTCACTCACACACACACACACACACACACACACACACCATAGACCAATAGTTGCCCTCTGACTCTAGACGACCCCTCCTGTGCTGCTAAAGCACTCAGCTCCTCCTCTCCTCTCTCGGTGTTCCTGTGTTGCTGTTATGGGTTCCTGTTCAGAAGCTGAGGGTTCTATTGTTGTGTGACAGCGGTTCCTGTGTATCCTGTCACGGCCTACTGCTCCTTCTGTCCGCCTTCCACTCCGAAGCTTCTTCTTCCTCTTACTTGAGTTTAGATTTGCATCTCAGGTGGCCTCATACTCACATCACTGTACTAAAGCGAGACAGCGAGACTGATGATTACACCAGGTGAAGTGCTGCACTGCATTGTTGTCTTGTAAATAGAGATTCAACTGAACTGCTTTATTGCAGAGAGTTTAGAGGCCATGCTGATTGTATGATGTGAAAACTCATTTACAGTGATACATATGAAATTAAAATAAGTAAGGTGTTCTTGTCAGTTTTGCATGTTCATGTTGTGTAGCAAACTGTAGGCGCATCATATTATTTCGTCTAAAAGGCGAGGCAATATAGAATATTTCCAAATTAGCTTTTGCAATGAGATTCAAACTTTCTTTTCTCACATGTAACTGGTAGAAAACAAAGATGACCCTGGTGTCTCTCTGGTCAGGTGGTAGCATCATGATGCTGCTATAGATTAAGATGGAGAACACATCTCACATGATTAACAGCCAGCCTTCCAGACTCAAGTTATCATTACCATTCCAATCTGTGCTGTTTGACTCTCAACAGGTTTACTCCCCACCAACCACGCTGCTGTTGCAAAGCACCTTGGGTGTTCCCAAACTCGCCCGCTGGTAACCCATTACCTAGACATACGGAGACAAACGGCACGAAGGTACGCAAATGTTGATGCAATCAGGTTGCGAAAACATCTCCAGGGCCACCACACATACCCCGTCTCTCTCGTCTCTCCCTCCTTCCCCACTTCTTTTAATCTCTCCCTCTCTCCTTCAATTATCACAATGTCACCACCACCACTGGGAAACTTTCCTTTTGCTGAATGAAAAGAGCTTTGCAGCGGGTAAGCTGGTGCTCTACTCTGTCATTGTCATAGCGGTGGCTCTGACAAAACAGTTTGCGTACCTGCTTAAGTATTACAGAAATTAACACCTCCCTTCCAGGTACAGTAATCAACGGGGTGACGGGAGACAATTAATTAGGTCCATCTGCATCACTGCCTTTACATAATTAATGGGGCTCATTACTGAACCAGTAGTCTGATGTGGAGCTTGCTAGCACACTCACTAGCTCCGAGCACGGCAGAACTAAAAGCACAAGGAAAGAGAAGACTTTTGTTTGTTTGTTTGCATTTTGTTCCCTCTGGTTGACTGATCTGTCAACTTTTTATTGGCTTATTTCAAAGGTTTGTCACTGTTTTCAAGGCTCAACTGCCTGAAAAACAGTGACACAGAGTCACTAGAATATTGTTATTCATATTTAATTATGTAGAGTTTTGAGGTACTTGTACTGTATTTGAGTATTTCCATTTACTGCTATTTTATACTTCTTCCCCACCACAATTATTGTACTTTTTGCTCCACTTGATTTATTAAAATGCTAGTTACTTTTCAAATCAAGATTTTCCAAACAAAACAGTCAGAGATTAAACTACCAATAGTAACTTAAGTAGTTAAAGGTCCAGCATGTGTAGCATATTCATAACTTTTTTCATTAGTGTATAATGACCTGACAATAAGAATCATTGTGTTCTGGTTACCCTAAAATAAGCTGTTTATATCTACATACGGAGCAGGTCCCCTTCCATGGAGTCGGCCATGTTGTTTCTACAATAGCCCAGAACGGACAAATCAAACACTGGCTCTAGAAAGGACCATTTTCACATTGGTTACCAAAGTTCTCCTTCACGCTTGGCACACTGGAGAAGTCTCAGTTCTGCACCCTCACAGCTAGAATGCTAATGAAACCTATACATGACCAACAACAATGTTCAAAGTACCATGTGCATATTAATACATAAATAATAATAATCTAATTTTACAACAATATAACACTGAAGGTAGCTACTCAGCTTTCTGGGTCCTTTCACTTATGATACTTCAAGTGCATTTTATTGCTAATAACTTTGTACTTTTTCTTGAGTGAAATTTCATAGCGGAGTGTTTTTAATACAGTGGTATTGCTACTTTTAGTAAAGTTAAAGATCTGAGTACTTCTTCCACCTCTGCTGCCAAGTGACAACCCAGTCAACCACATAGTAGTAAACAGGCCAAATTAGCCCTCTAAGCTAATGCTTGCTGACTACGCTGACAATGGATCAGACATATGTGACTTTTTTTTTGCTGACACTAAATTAGCCACTTCTAAGCTGAACGTAGAAAATATTGTTATCTCTGAATCTGACAGGGCAAAGCCTCTCCTCCTCTGGACTCATCCAGGGTCTGAGTCTTGTATGGAGAGCAGCATGAAAGCGAAGAGAGCTCACTCTGCAGCTACTTCTGGGGACTGAAACATCCACAGAAGTGCACTGCACACTGAATGACAAAACAAAACAAAACAAAACAACAAATGCTCAACTTGTGGGCAGTGTGCAGCCTTCGTCACTAAATTAAAAAAATATATTCTCCAAATAATTGTTGGTTTAAGCAAGAATGGATAACAAGAAAACTTAGTATGTAGAAGGTGCAGCTTCTGCTATATATGTACATAGATATTGGGAAGTGTGAGTTAAGTCTTAAAGAATTTCAATTATGAAAAATGCCATAATTGGTGGGTGAGCTAATGCCCCCTCTCTCAACTGTTATCCACAACACTTGAGGCAAATGATCTTTGACGGAAACTCATTCTTTTTCCTTCCTGGGATCAAATTAAAGAGCACACAGGTAGATAGATCTTTGGCTCATTCGCCCCCTCTCCGCTTAGCCGCTAAGCTCCACTGCTGACATCTTAACCTGAGAGTCATATTTAAACCTTGAAGCAACTCCAATGATCATATGGCATAGAGGAATCTATAATATAAAGTTAATTGGTGAGAAAGTAAAAATTAGATTATGTTTTATGACCGCCTTGTGAAAATTACAAGTTTGATAATAATAGGCCATTTGCAGGTTGGTTATTGAATGTGGATTCTTTTTTTATTGTTTCAGTGCTGGAGGGAGACACAGCATCAGAGAGATTTTGCTGACTTCTGAGTTACAGCACAGCACATCCGCAAAACTAGTTTCAACTTAATTGATTATAATCATCTTTCATTTTGTTTTGCTTGCTTTAACTTTTGTGTGCCTGCCGCGTATAAATAGTGGTAAAGTCATGGGCATATGTGTGATATTGGGAAACCTCTGATGCTCTGCAAACTACAAATACATGTCCTCCATTAATGCCTAATTTTATAGCCTGTTTTCTTATGTATATCTTAAACTAAAGTCTATGTCTTTGTATTATAATAATAATGATTTGTCTGCTTGTCCCACGAATGTGCAGGCAATGTGATCAGTGATTGACACAAGGATACATGAGACCCTTATATTTCAGGTATGAAGTGGGTTGGCTAATCAAACAGTGCAAACTAGCTGACAGATTTTTAACTCTTTTCCAGGGGTGTTAATATCCATCGATCTTGATATTAATTGGTAGATTAATCCAATATCATTGATGCAAAGTGTGGATATCCATCCGTATCACTGTCTTTAGGATATAGCTTTACTTTTAAATTCAGCGTCACTGTCAAACTGCAACAGGTAGATAATGGCGAGCAGCCAAGAAAAAGACAATGAGGATAACGTCATTTACTCTGGAATAAATAATCAGTGTGGAAGTATTTTAGATTTTGGAAAAAATACAGGTCAACCGACAAAGCACATGCCATGTGTTAACAATGCCATAATGAGATAAAATACTTAAGAAACACAACGTACCTGCCTCGACAGGCATCTCACTAAACTCTTTTCTTATTATGGCAACATTAGCTGCTCTGTTTCAATAATACTCAGCTATGCAGAACAACCACCGCTCCACTGAGCTTGGTCTTGGCAAGTTGCTGGAAACATCAATAAGTATGGACTGGTAGAAAAAGATTTTCGCACTCTTACATCTATGCAGAGTTTCTGCAGAGTTTATTTTTACATAGGCAGCAATGGACATGCTGATAAAAGTAACCAATCTCAGTTTAACCATTGGCAGTATGCAATAAATTTGTGCATAACCCTGGTGGCAGAAGCTCCACCTCCTGGGAGTTGTAGTTTTTTTTTTATAGCAATGTTAGGCTGATAAAAAAAGGTGCATGCAGTCTGAAATTCAAGCGTGCTATTCTGTCAGGAGATACAGTGACTTTAGCCAACGGTGACTGAGGAAAAGTATGATTATTACATGTAATTTGTTAAGCTATGAGTAGAGGAAAAGTCTGCTAGCTGCTTGGCTAATTTATGCAATGTAAAAATGGTTAAGCTAATAACGGATGACACTGTTTTGTCCATGAACCCTGACAGTTAATATTGAGCCGAATTTTACTGTTTTTGCTAAATGATCTTGTTGTTTATTCAGGTTTTATGGCTGTTGGGAGAAGTTTGCTTTCAGGGCTTTACACCCCTACTTGTTTCTATTTAAAGTTTCCCGACTGATGCCCAATTTAGAAACAAATTGCTATCTGTGATCCAATGCAGCTTAAAGGTGCTGTATGTGAGTGTGAGCCTGGATTGTCAATATTGAGGTGACTGAGACAGATACTAGCAGCTTACAGTGCTAACAGCAGCAACAGTGCTGACAGAACTAACCTTGAAGGGTGACGCTACTCTTCTGCAACAATGCTGTTTCCCTATTGTGGGATTGGACATCGTTATCAAGGGTAACCGCTGTATGAGTGCAGTGCAGAGTGGTGGCTATTAGCTTGCCACTGGGATACACACACAGGGACTTGCATGTGATAACATGCATGCATGGCTGGACCGGCTATTGCAACGAAGAACAGAGAAGGTTGAATTTATAACAAACAGAGTGAGCATGACTTCATTCTCTGCTCAGGATTACTTCACCATATCTTTACATAACAAAATGTTGTTTGTTGCAATATTAATGCTCTGACTGTCTCATACAGCACCTTTAAACACCTCTATAGGGTGTTACATTGGAGGCTCTAAGGTGACTGCTGCATGTTATAACCCACCTTAAGTACTAAATTAACCTTAAAAGACCTTTCACTTGTGATTCTCTGACTCAGTTTCCATTTTCAGTTGCCCTGTCAGGCACCTGACATACAGCTAGTGTCAAATTAGTCCAAAACAAACAAGAAGTATTTGCAGTTCCTGCCTGCCCCAGATCTGATTTGTTGAAAATGTCATACTATATCCTTTTAAGAGTGTACTGTTCAATAACTTTCTAAAATTGGCTCAATATCAGACGGCTGCTGTTCCTGTGAGTACCTTGTTTTCCTTCTCCTCATCCCTCCTCTCTCTAACTCAGCTAATGAAGGCCTCGTGGCCCACTGTTATTAAAATTACGCCCTTGCCTCTGATATTAATTGGGTCCGTAATAAGGAATGCGTCGGATTCATTATTTAATTGCAAGGGCACATTTGGAATACAGTTTCTGAAATGTATTTTTAATGAAAAACACTACATCCTGACCTAATCATATCAACCTTATTCTATCTAATTAAGGATGCAAAAAATCATTAGAGTTGCAAAATATTAGCTTCAGCTCTGTCGGGCTGCTCCTTTGCTCGCCTTCATGAATATATTTTTTTCCTGTCTATGATAAATAGTTAATGAGGGAAAAATGACAAAAATTTGCATGTAGGCAAATTAGTCTAATAGGGATATGTCTTTGCTGAGTTAGGAAAGTGACCCTTTTCACAGGAGAAATTGTTACAATAATTATGAAATAATGGCAAGGCCCATCTTATTTTGATGAAAAATGGCCAGCTTGAATAATGTAAAAATCATAAAATGCAATAACCCTAAATTTTCATCATGCTGGAGAATGTGTTAACGTGTTAGCATTTTATCAGTTTAATAACGCCAAATTAGGGACAATATGAAGTATGCTGTAATTGTTGCTGTGGAGGGAGATATGCGGTAATGCAAGGATGATTTAGCAGTGCCACCACAGCAAGAGGCCATCAGCGGCTAAATGAAGCATTTTCTTAATCACAAACTTTGGGGGTATAATTTCTTTCAAAGTCTCCAAACATTGGGAGGTTCAATTTTCTCCCAATAAACAGGTCCATCACCATCCCATTAGCAGTAGTGTAGTCACCTCTCGGAGCCAGGGCTGCAGTTCATTAAGGCTTACAAGACAGGTGTTACGAGAAAAACAGCATTTCAACGCTTTATGTGCAGTGTGCAGTAAGTTACACATAAAACAAATCTTATCTTGTGAGTTTAAATTGCAGGACAGTTATGAGTAAAATAAAGGTGTCCTTTCCAAGCACCAACAATGTAAATAACACTCATCATCTTCTGTGTTTTTCAGCTCAGTTTTCATTCAATTCTCAATCAGCAGCACAGGAAGTGAGGTCACCTAGTCATACTGTTGGTCAAAATGATGGTTGCTATTCTGACATAAGATTTGTATGATGGCAGATAGTGTGCAGCAAAGCAGCCGATCAACACTGTTCCAAACTAACTGCCTTACATTGTGTTTGTTATGTTGCCTCTGCTCACACTGTGGGGAGTAGATCTTCAAAGTGTAGAGCAATTTCTTAGTGTGGGGTTTCACAGAGGAAGTTGATTTCATACAAATGTTAGATGGGACCTGTTATGCTTTTCCTTATTTTCTGTCACATTACAATGTCAAATGTTCACTTTAAACATGGCCAAAGATGCAAATAATGAGGGAAACATATACAAAAGTAATCCCGGTAAGCAATACTCACTACTTTTTCTACTTTGGCCACAAGCTGCTGACCTCAGATTGTAACAGATTTCTTTACATGGTCATCTGCTCCAGGCATGCTATTGCAACTGTTTCCATTAGGTAGTGTACACTGCTAGATGAGGCTACGTGCTAATTCCAGGGGAACATGTAATGTTGGTTGCTGACGTTGATTATTTCTCCCTGATTTCACATCATATTCATGCTGAAACATGTCTGTCATTTTTTCGCAGTACGGGGCAACCTCTGGCTCACCTGGTAGAGTGTGTGGCCCATAAATGTTAAGGACTTTGCAATGGCCTGGGTTTGACTCTGATCTGCAGCCATTTGCTGTGTGTCATCTCCCTCTCTTTGCACCTTTCCTGTCAGTCTTCGGCTATACTATCATCAAAAAAGGCAAAAATGTCTCTCCCAAAAAAAACCAAAAAAAAACAGTCTTTGAGAAACTGCCGCTGTACTCCAATTAAGTCATTCCCTGGCTGCAATTATAGTACAGAGATGCTAAGATGCATATGACCTGAAAAGGCTGACCAATAAGAGTGGACTGGGCTAATTGAGGAGGGGGCTTAAAGATACAGGTGCTAAAATGGAGGGTTTCGGACAGACGGTGAATACATGTGTTCCAGCACAGACGGTATGAGGAGACAATTAAAGCATGTAAATATGTTCTTTCAGAAATCCAAAATACAAGTGTGAACCTAAACTTCAGCAAAGTAGGTTCCCTTTAATTACCTTGGACCTCAGAAATTATGTTTAAGTTCAGTCAAGCCTGTTTTTACTCCCCTGTAAGACAAAACAGTGCATACATTATAACAGCCAGTCTTTCACTAGAAACCAAAAAAGGACTGTAGCTTGTGGTTCCATTTTACCCCTTTACAGCCATATGAACTTGTGCAAGCAAAGAGCAAAGGAGTTAATGAACACAGAGAACACCGAGCGATGTGTGCCACTAACAAATCCTGCCGGAATAAATTAAAGGGGGCTGCAGTTTGATCGCTGTGTTCCATTTCCCTTATCTCAACAAGTCACATTTTCAATCACTATGCAAAGATTTTACATCGGGTGTAGGCTTGGTGCTAATGCACTGCCCTTCCCTGTGTCATCTCCATCGACCTGCGCTGGGCTGTCAAACATGCGACAGCCTCTCCCAAGCAATAGTAATTTCATGGGGACATACATTTATACCTGCTGGAATCATGCATTCCTCCATGTCACCGAGCTGTCCACATTAAGGGAATGCCCAGCATATGCACATGTATGCACCCCAGTGTGTGTGTTGATTGAGCAGTCTTTCTTTAATGAAATATCTTCGGAAATTGGTTTCCACAGACTAATCAGGCAGCCCGCTAGCCGAGTTTCTGTTTTGGTAATTATCTTGTACTAATTAGAATGAAGCTAAAGACCTCTGAGATGAATTCTCAGCTTTCTGAAATGTAACTAAAGAAAATGTAATGATATAAAATGAGCCTATTCTATACATCCTCTCGGACGTAATATCTTCGTTAAAGTGACCAAATTGGACATGGTATTGATGAGCAATGGGATGCCATCATGGCTGCCGTTATATGTTCCTTTCAGTATCACATTCATGTTGCCTCAGCCAGTCCTCCCTTCAAATGCCTCCCGTAGTTACAGACAACCAAATGTAATTCCTCCTTTATACACAGACCAACCTAATAGACATGTATCAGTGACCTTTTATCTCATTCTCTTGTTAAGAAAACACCCATTAGCCCAATTAATCAGGAGGGGGAGAAGAGCATCCTCTGGACAGACAGGACAGGCTGCTTACCTTGCGTCTCTCCCCATTAAAGCCTCTCCACTGCTCCGCCTTCTTGACAATGTAGCTCAGCTCCTGATTGGACAGCTCTAGGTCCTGAGGCAGGAAGTACGTCCCCTCCTTGGCTGTGAGCCGTTGAAAGACGTCTAGCATGCGCCCGTCGTTGTGGAACCTGGAAGGTGTGGTGTGAGAGAAGAAGTTAGAGGGGGGAGTGGCAGCAGGAGTGACGCCGTACTGAATCACTGTCTTTGCCCTGTAAAGGTCACATGGGGTCAAAGAAAAAAACATCTTTGCCTTGTGTCGTGATGATAATTGTGGATATCTAGCTCTGTGGTTACCCTTATGCCAAAAAGCATCCTCTTTTTTGTATTCTCGCTGGCTTTTATGGAACAGGTCAAATCAAAATGATCCCAACTTGCTGGGAGAACATATGATTCTTCTATTGATTACACAAAGCATATTTGCAGTGTGACGCTCTATAAAAGTCTAATATATCAATACAAACACAATGAAAGAGCAAAAGGAATCAAACAAATTGGCCTGTGAGTGGGAAGCACTTTGTTAACACAAGCTGTAGCAATGTCTGCGTTTGGCTGCATGTCTGCGTGGTTGTTGTACATCTGTTACTGTGTGGGAGTCAGATCCTGGGATACTCTTCAGTGTTAATGCCGAGCTTCAAAGATGGCAGATGCAACGGACGTGCTGGTTGCAGATGTGTCTGGAGAGACCAGCCTGAGTCACAAGAAAACGTTCGGCGCAGCAGAAGGCATATTGATTCATACCTCCAGATGAGCGCACAGCACCAAAGTGTTGTTTTTCTTTTGCCACACAAGGGTGCATGCAGCCAACCCCTAAAAAGAATCACCATGTCTGTAAACAAATGCCTTGGCTGACCATCAAAACCAGCAGACCTTGTGCCCTTCCATAGAGATTCTAGCCTGTCAGAGGGTAATCAACTCTCAAATAAAACCAACATCAAGGAGACGGGGATTTATACAAGACGCTGGTACGGAGCTTTGAACTCAGCATCATTCCCCATCGCTCTTGGGAGAGGCATGTTTGTAGAATCTTGACCTCAGACACAGGAATAGCATGCATTCATTTTCATCCTACACTTGAATTGTGCTTCTCATTCATTTATGCGGCATCTCTCTTGGAGGAATTCACCATCTTTCCATCTTTGTGCTTCAAAACAGGCTCATTTCCTCGGCGTTGGAAGTGCCCTGAATGTAAGTTTGTGTTACTTATATCTGGGGTTTGACCTGGATGATAAGGCTCTCATCAGCTCTTCTTCACTGTGGGGGTCACCTTGAGGACACGTGTTAACTTATGGAATACAATTTGACGGAATATTCACGACAACATGATCACGGTGGGAAAAAAAGGGAAGGGTATTTTTGTCTGGGAAACCTGCATACATTAAATGCATTTAGACTGAAAGAATTATGCAGTGTTTTCTACCTTTGACTTTACTATGAATTACTCTTTCATTGCTTAAGAATAGAATAGTATCCTCCCAGTCCCACACATATACGTACACTACATGATATGACATTTTACAAGATGTAACTGCTAGTTAATGCATGTTTCCTTTGAGAAGAGGTGCTTATGAGTGATTTGGCTAAGGCTATGGAGTATGAAGTTCCTGTTTAAACTGCATGCTGTATGTATATATACACACTAGGGATGTAACAATACATGTATTCATATTGAACCATGCAGTACAAGACTTTCAGTTTGGTATGCCCCTCCTAATCCCAAACCAAAACATTCTACTCCAATGAGACACACTGGGAGGCATGCTACGCTAAGCTAGCTTGTTTCAAGATGATCAGTACCGCCATTACAAGACAAAAATACAGGATCCTCTGATAACCTACAGGTCTGTCGTTTGGAGCCACTTTGGTTTCACTGTGAATTATACAGCTAGCTCAGTAGCACAGTAACATACACAACCCCCAAGCTGAAGCACAGGCCCCTGCACAGCAACAGACTCTCTATACCAGCCAAGACAGAAGCACACACATGGCACAGCACGAACCCCTGAACCAGGGAACAAGAGCTGCTGCGCGGTAGCCTCTAGTTCAGCAGCTAACAGCAGCTAACATTAGCACAATTCACACACCCACAGCAATGAATGTTAGTGATGGCTGTTTAGCTCGTTTTTATATGATTGTGATTTAACAGACATGTTTATTCACATATTTACTAGAGCTGGAGGGACGTAGCAAACTTGCCACTGAAACGCAGTAGCCCAATGAAACAACACTGATATCATGCGCTCTAATGTTAGTAGTAACGTAGTATTTATATTGTAGCTGGCTTGTTTAAAATGGGTCCAGTATTTACCTCGGTGACCATAGGGTGAAAGAGTCAATCGTAATCTATACTCACGTTCTCCTATTGGAGTGACATATTTTTAACAAGTATTTTCTAACATATATAATATGTTAGAAATAAATCACTAATTTTGCTTTACCCAGAATTTAATGAGCCCATTTCGGAATGACACTAATTCCTGCTTTGCAAAATAAAAAAAACCCAAAATATGTCAGCTATCATACTTTTAAAATCGAAAAAATCGTGAACCCACTGTATCATATTTAACCGAACCGTGAATTTGTGAACCATTACACCCTATACACAAATGGAAACTTGAGAAACACAGCAATTGTGTGCAGGAATGCAATTAATTATTATTTTATAGCTCTGAACCTTGTAATCATTTGGCTCTAACTCCCTAACTATCAATGTAACATCATCTTTTTGGTGTTTATGAAGTTTCAAAGAGGACAGAGATGTAAAACACATCACTGATGCGTATATTTGCAGCCAGTGAATAAAGGCTGCCTAAAATGTAATTAAAAAAGGATAACAGTCCATTCTATCTATACATATAGCCCCAGGCATTTTTTTAGAAATAGGTCACGCTCTGTGTCAGAGCCCCTTCCTTGCAGCCAATAGGAAACTGTAACCCATAAAATTATCAGCCTTGCTTCAGCCTCGTGGCCTACATTCAATACAAACCCGTGTGGCGGTTGAGTGGCAGAAGTCATTATTCCCGGCTGCTGTTTTAATATTGTCCATTTAGCTGGAGCCCGATAAGCGTCCCGCTTACTGAAATTAGATGGCACCCTCTCCTCGGCCGCCAATCTCAAACTGATTAATTCAATAAGGGTTTTCTTACATTTTGAGCCGTTAATGGAATTTGGGCTTATATGAGGGTGGGAGAACACACCTTGGATGAATACTGAGTTACATTATTCAGTAATTTATCACCCGCCCTTCTACTTTTTTTACTTCCATGCTGCTGAGAATGATGTCCTTCTATTATTTAAAAAGTGCAATAGTCATCTTTTAAACTGGAAATTTGGAATCAGTGGTTCTGCAGTGCATGTTTGAGTCCGCCCTCCCATTGCAATGCAGTGCCAATCTCTTTCTAAAACAGAGGAAAAAGGGTAATGTCTGACTCAACAGTTAGGAACCAGAAGCTCCTAACAGCTCCACCGAGGACATGAAAACTTGAACATCATATAAACCTAGCAAGTAAATGCTTCAGCATGAGTGACCTCAATCCGCAAGACTTGAGTGGAACACATAGTGCGGTGAGATAGAGTTTGTGTGTTCACCACCATGTACATGCAGTCCATTTCAATATGTATGAAACCTGCAGTGATACCAACCATGCAAAACATTCAGCCTAATCGGATAATGTAAGGGGGTTATATGTTCACGCTATATCAAAACACATCTAACTTTTGAATTAGAAACGCTTTCAATTTTCCGACCAATTGCAGAGTATGGTATGTTCAAAAAAGGCAACTGTGTGGTGTGTGTGTGTGTGTGTGTATTTCTGTGTTTGTGTCTGAGAACTCAATGTGTGCGCATGTGTGTAGATGTGTGAGGTTGATGCATAACTGCATAAGTAATTCCATGCGACTATAAAATCAAAATGGATTACATCAACATTTGTTTTCATTTTCTGTTTTTTTTTTATTTTTTGTGCTTTTCTGTGGACAGAGTAGGGGAAGAAAGATTGTGGATGGGGTGGAAAGTGGCACGAGGCTGCGGGGGTGGAAGGTTTAGAGTTATTTCTAAACGGGTGCTCGAGAATAGTAGGCTGGTGAGGGCCGGGGTGTTTCAGAGAGGGTGTTCCTCTCCATTGGCAGACTGTCCCTACAGGCTGCATCAATTCAAAAATACCCAAATGATAATTCTCAGCTAAAGCTGTGTTGTGATGCTTTTCAGCCACCAGGAAGGTCAGACACAGAGATCAAAGTCAGGGGTGAATGAGTAATTTGGAATAAAAATGGGACTGGATTCAGTGGAACCAGAACTGACTATATTTATGGGAACACGATCATCACGGTGTTTCACCAGTGATACACCATGGTACATCTTAATACTGACATGCACTGACATGAAGCTGGTTGTTCTCATAGCTTTAGTAATAGCCCCAAATTGAGTGCATTTAATTTCCTCCAACAGATTTGCACATAAAAAATACTTAAGCTTTGTTTAGACTGCCAGCCCGAATCTGTTTTGGCATATCCAGATTGTATCCAGATTGATTTCAGAAAGTCTGGACGGCTGGAAACTAAATGACTAAGTTTTGCAAATCGGATCCAAACCACACTGGCGGATTGAAAAGTGAGTCCAATCACATTTCTAAAATTGTGTGTCAGTCTGGATGCTCTGGCTGCTCAAATCGGATTTCAACGTGTCTTTGGCGTCACTTGAAACACAACAAACAACAACAATGTTAAATCCAGAATGACAGAAAGGCTGAGCAGTTCTGCACTTGACAGCACGATTATTTGAAGGGCCAAATGAGAGCCCTCCATTTCTCATGCTTACTTGTTGGGAAGCCATGTCACCAGCCTAGCTACATGATTACTAACTCCTACGTTGTTACCACAGCAACCCATGCAAATATGTCTGGATGCACAAATCCGATCAGGTCACTTTGATTTGAGAAATCTGATTTGCCTACAATGACAGGGACGTAACTCATTTTGGGTCTCAAAATAATGTTCTTTTACATGTTTGACCTAACAGGAAGTGTCAGGGTATAAACAAGGTAAGAACAAAAAAGGTCAAAAAAAAAAAAGGTCACACTATATTAAACAGTACATCTGCCAAGCAGCCGACTGACAACTGTGTTAACAATTTTCAAAAATATATTTCCTTCATCTCTGGGATAAAAACTTTTCTACTAACCTGGCTACCAAATTTTCTGCTTGTATATATATATATATATATAAATTAACATATTGTGTTACTGTAGTCTTGATTTGGTGACAATCTCTGCCATTCACAAAATGTTTCTCGACTTTCTCACCTGAGCATATTAATGGAGAGGATGGTGATGGACAGCAGGAAGAGGACTGCGTAGAGGAAGAGAGTGATGATCACTCCTGCTGCACCTGATTGGTCGGCTCGATAGAAGTGCCAGTAAAGCTTGGCTGCGTCACCCACCGGTGTGTCTGGGCTGTAGGCGAGACGCTGAGGAGACAAAGATTGAAAGAAAAGGAAAAAAAACAGACAAATCTAAAACTGTTACAAAGCTGGACATTTGCAATATGGGAAAGCTCGTGCCCAGGACAGAGACTGATCACAGGGAGATCACGTGATGGTTCTAGGACTAAGGTTCACACACTGGTCAGCTGGTGTTCCTCTCACTCTGCATCTTACATTACTGACTTTTTGAAATCACAAATTATAGGTCTAGATTAATTTCTTTGGGATAAATGGAACATGTTAAGTGTTGTCTGGTCAGACACTGTTACAACGCCATTTAAGTAGGACTTGATTTACACATCGCCTCATCAGTCCAAATCATTTCAATCTTCCTCACTGACAAAATCCAACACACTGCCAAAAAAGACACTCATCTAACCTTGCACATTTTCTTTCTCACCCTCTCCCCTCCCCCTTTTTTTGTAATCTAAAGTCACTTTGCCAAGATAAAGTGAACTCCTATTTAAAGTGCACAAGTGTCCAAGTTATTTTTAAGTGACTTACCCCGAGGACGGCGTCCACTGCAAAGACTGCCAGGGGGTCGAGGACTGTCCACACTCCCTGAGCCATGATAAACTTTGACGTGAAGGAAGGGAGTGAGCCAAATATCTGTTGACAGCCCCATCTGATCAGAACCAGCAGGAACGTTACTGCGTTCAAGGTCAGGGGACCCACCACCACCATCGCCAGCTCCTCCCGGGTGTGGAGCAGAGAACTCTGGTACACGAGGTCCACCGTGTGTGCGTGGAACTGGAATCTGGCGGGAGAGGAAACGGGAGGCGGGTGATGTGCTGTGATGTGGGCAGAGTGTGAAGTGTGTGCATGTGTCAATATGTGTGTAGCATGTTTGTGTTTGTGATGCTTTGAGGCTCAAGGGCAACTGGTTCCAGCAATTCACACACTGTGTTATATTGTTTGTGGTTGATTCTGTCATGTCTAATTAGTTTGATGACAATTAACATTGTAACTGGCTGTTTTACTAGTATGTGCTGCCTTGCATGTGATACATTTAAAGACAAATTTCATGTATAATAAGATTATCTGTATATATATCCCAAAAAACATACAGACTTTAGAAGTAACAGTATTAACACCTCTCCTGTTACTTGAGAGAGCTTTTCTGAGACCCCTATTGTAGGTTAGACTCCCCATTTACCGCAAGCCTCATGAGTTTCTTAATCTTCCCATCAGTCAGGAGGAGGTAGAGCCACTGGTGGGAGAGGAGAGGTCCAGTTTTTGCTCATTAATTTCCATCTGATTTGCTCCAAGAGTCAAGCATCTCTCAGATTCTGTCCATTAATCTGACAGTGGAGGTCCGTTGGCGTTTTATCTGAGGCAAATCTCCTAACACACAGATTCAACCCTCCAAAAGTCCTTTTAGAGCGCAGAGATTCCTTCACTGAATGACCGGTACAGAAAGAAGAGTTTCACGTTATTTTTTTTGACACTGTAAGCTTCTACTTTTTCCAGATAAATTGCACTGTTAAATCTCATTCCAACATTGACAGGGGAATATTTCATTTATAGTGAATCTTGATGTAATACAATGAAACTTTCCACTTCAATAAATTGTAACAGCATTTTGACATTGGCAGCATCATTCCGTATCAAATATTGACGGTCATGATTCCACATCAAATCAAATTTGGTGCCTCACATTTGAAATTTCAAAACGACATGTGGCACTTGTGTAATGATTGGAGCATGTGTGGTCCTATTGCCAGGCAACATGGATCTTGTTCAGCCTTGGAAAGTAACTGTGCGTCCCAACACCCAAACTATCATGCTATATAGTATCCCAGAAAAAATATTAAGCACGTCCCAGTATATACTATGTCAAATGCAGTATGGCAAAACAAAAAAAGGATGTTCTACTACATCCGGTCTGATTTTGCAGTATGCAAGCCGGCACGCTTTTATGGCTGTTCTGACCCACAATCCTCTGTGCAGCGGACGATAAGTCACATCAACAGATGTCAGCTTGACAGCTGATTGGCAGCTGTCAGAGGATGCAATGATGGACAACAGCGCATTCAAGTAACTAATGACCAGTCGAATAGTAATTATAGGAATATTGATTAAGTAAACAAATAATTATAAATATCACAAACAAAAGGATAGAAGAGAGGAGAGGAGGAGAGGAGAATTGCAGATGTAATTTCACTGTCGCAAATATAATATGTCAGAATCTACAATCTGTGCAGGTATAACTTTGAAGTTAAGCTACATACATTGCAAAGTAACAACAGCAAATTTCTCTTGGTCAGTCTTTGTCTCTGGTGAACTCTGCAAGCGCTGGTTGTTTTATCTCCAAGGTAACGGATATAAAAGCAAGAGGGTCAAAGTTCAGGGTGTAACGTTATGAGAAAGTAGTATGTCCCCATTGTGTGCATACTGCATACAACAGTACATACTTTTTAACGGCAGTTTCAGTACTGACTAAATGTAAAAAGAAAAAGTATGCAATTCGAAACGCACCCTAAGTGCATGTAAGCAAGGAAAACAAGGCACTTCTACTCCACTACATTTCAGAGAGAAATATTTGCTTTATTCCTGCCAGCTACAGTTAGTAATTATTTAGCAGATTAGATTTTACATGAGCATATAATACATGTAATAAAGTACACTTATCTACCCAACAGGACAAAAAAAGAGTATTCGCCCTTCCTGACACAGCTACAGAGATGCTGCTTAGACACTGATGCATGAGAAATAACAGTCCATATAATATATAAATATATATCAGGACAGGGGGAACTGTGCACAAGTACTTTTATACTTGTAGCTAAGTAAAATTCTGAATGCAGGACTTATACTGGAATAATTTTAGTGTGTTTTATTATTTATGTCAGGAAAAAAAAAAAAAACAAAGGAAGAAAGGAGAGCTCATAGGTGACTGAAGCAACACAGGGGCCAGAGACTCTGTTGCTCCTGGGCACACTTTGCTGTCCGCTGATGTCCGAGGGAGGACTATGGGGAAGGAGGAAGCAAAGAGAGACAGAGAGACGGAGCTAGAGAGGATGAAAAAACAGAGTGAGATAAAAACGAAAAAGGGAGGGAGGCCTGTCATCACACTAGCCACTCTGACTGTCACTTGGCCTCTCTCTCTCTCTCTCTCACTCACTGGGCACCACCAGCTCTGGCCATCGCATGGAGAGAGAAATGCTCGGAGGGAGAGCAGCAGATTTGGACATGTGGAAGTTGTCATCCGACGTTGACCCCCTCTGTTTTTGCGTTTTTGTTTTTTCACCTCCTATCCACCCCCTCAGTCCATCTTTTTTTTTTTATTCCACCACATTTTTTTCTCCCTCAGCCTCCCTCTATCACTTTCCATGATTTAATGCATGATGTTTGCACCCCCATGTTATTGTAATAAAAACCTGCTTGTATGCATGTTTGCAGCCAGCTTGTTTTATTGTGATGAATTAAATCAGCACCATATGCCATTGAGATGTGATTTAACAGTTCTGCGGTATCTTATTGCTGTTTATTATCAATGCTGTGTACCAAATAATAACAATAAATTCCTTCCAAATAATGTAGCCTTTTGGGACTTAAATCTGCATGGTAAAATCAGCAAACTCCCCCAGCAATGGTTTGTTAATATTGAGAGAGTCTTGTTAAAATGTTAATGGGGGGATTCCAAACAGATGATTTGGGCGTATCCAGTGTGTGCGTGTGCATGTTTGCCAACATACACACTCAGACACATTGCACATCCTCCTTCTCTCCTCTAGTCCTTCACTCCTCCACATCCTATTTCATAACCATACTTTGCATCTGTGTTCTCCTGAGTTTGCGAGCCTCTGTTGTGTGTGTGCATCTACAGTTTGCCTATATGTTCTTCAGTATGTAAAAGGATTTATGTCAGCAGCAATGTATGGGCTCAAAGAGTGTCTATGTAGTTCTGCTGTGTGTGCGTGTGTGTGTGTGTGTGTGTGTGTGTGTGTGTTTTTCCATACCCCCCCCCCCCCCCCCCCCCCCGTGCCCATACGAGTGTGTGTGTGCGTGCAGGGTGATATCAAAGGAAGCAAACTCACTTGTTGACAGGAACTGCTATGGCCTGGAGGTAGAGCCACTGGCTGCAGTAATGCAGGTAGAGCCTCACAAACCACATCAAAGCCAGCAGCAGCATAATGAGGCCGAGCTGCCGCACGGAGCCACGCCAGCTCCAATGCGGCTGTTGTTGCCGCGGCAACGGCAGGCCCAGCTCGGACGGCAGCATGCGGAGGGCCAGGCGGGCTCGGTCGGACAGGCATGAGGGGCAGGAACCAGATCCAGTCAGTGCTGATCTGTTTTTAGAATCAGATAACATACATAACAAACTCTTATTCTCTGGAAATGATAGTGATATTTATTCAAATAGCTTTTTACAGAGAACCTTTTCTGCATTTCCTTGTTGACTCTATCATACATAATGTTACAGTGTCATAATCAGATTAAACATGACTGATGTGAAAGAATTTCATGTGAGCAAAAACCTAAGGATTAAGATCGTTATGCATGTTTTGAATACTGGTTTTTTTTTTATCTACTTTAGACACAAGGTGATGTCAGCTCATGAGGGATTTCTTTATATTGTCATTTGCTCCAGGCACACTACTTTGAGTGTTGTTTGCATAGCCCACACTGCTACACAGTAACATCAGAAAAACGTGTTCTTGGTTGCTGGTTAATTTTCCCCTCGATTTTGGGTCATAGTCCTGTCGGGACATGTGTGGTTGTGAAGATTTTGGTTTAGAAGCTTTTACTGGTGATTTCTAATGTTAGAAAGCGCCTCTATACTTTGTTTCAGTCATTCCCCGGTTGCAATGAAGGTGCAGAGATGCTGACTGGACTTTGTCGGGAGGGGAGCTTAAAGAGACAGGCACTAAAATGAAGCGTCTCACACAGAGGGTGAGTACAGGTGTTCAAGCACGGACAGGATGAGGTGTTTTTTGAACGTTAAAGCATGTTAACATGTTCACAAAGAAACACAAAATTCAAGTATGAACTTGACAGTGCACATAATATGGGACCTTCAAACACATAATGTTCAAAAGTGTTATCCTTAAACCTTCACAATGTCTTACAACTTACACCTGTCCTGTCGTGCTTGATATTTTGCATCACATTTACAGTTAGATGCCTTGAACACAGGGTGATTAAACAGTTCCTGAGCATGGGTCACAGAGCCGATTACAACACTAGATGTTATGTTTATGTATGTTTGAATTCACAGTGCAAACACTTCCTTCTCTGTGCATCACATATAGTTTTCAAATGCATTTTTTACGATAGTCAGATGCATGCAATAAATAATAGGTAGGGAAATGTAGTATTCAAAATGACACACATGCACACACAAACAGATAGGAATCCCTTCCAGCGGTGTTCAGCTTCCCTCAGCACCTCTGCCTCCTCTGTGCCGCCCTTTGTCAGGCCTGCTCAACTATTCCCTTTCATATAGAGGGCACAGATGGAACAGTGGAGGCAAGAGGAGAGGAGAGAGAAAAATTCAAAATGTTGCAATGGGCTCATAACAGCCTAGCATTAAAAACTTCATACACACCCCATACCGCACAGTACAGCGTGCGTCTGTGTGTATAGTTAATTAGTGTGTATCGTCACAACGTGCATAGAAATCCATTTATTATAGTTTCAACATGTCAACACAAGCAAACACTGATGACCCCAATCGTCTGGCTGGCAGTAATTAGACGAAGGCTAGAGTAGGTGTGTGCAGTGGAGCTATGGTTAGCATCACAGAGTGTGACTTAAGGCCTTTGCCTGTGGACATCCCTGTGTCTCACCACTGTGTCCCAGAGCACAGTTGGAATTCACTTTGTAGTGTGTATCTAGGGAAAATGGTACACTGCCTAAAGACGAAAAACAAGAAAAAAACAGAATCAATTGTATTACCCCCCCTCCCCTTACCAAATAATTAGGCTAGACTTAAATCAGAATGCAGCATTGTGTTTTCTTCTGCTTGTATTGCTGCTGAAATGTGAACCGTCACACACAGCTGCATTTAAAACAAAAGAGATCATCTTTCCTGTTCCTGTGAGGTGGGCACAGTCTCTGAGGTGTTAAATTATTTGAAGTTATCGAGTTCCTTAGTGGATGCACACGAGAGCGGCACTGTAGCATACAGTACACGTGGGAGAACTCTGGGATTCATTCAGAAAACGCTCAGTCAACAGTTTGGGATGATAAATATTCATAGCTTGGCTGAAATAAACTTGAGCAGAGAGGATAAACATCTGGCATAAAAGTCAGCTACCGGTCAGTTCTGTGGTTGAGGTTTTAAACTACAGCGTGTGTTCCAAGTGTTGCACTGCACTCTGTGTATTTCCTGTGTGAGGTCAGTGAGATGCTCTATGTGCAAGATAATATATGCAACAGAGATGCAGGAAGAATTGCTTCAGTTGCTTTTTGATTACATGTAAATTAAATCATCTCAAGGCTTTGTTTACTGTTGTTTTTGTACTTTACTATTAATGTTACATGAAAAAGCAGTATGTGGTAAAGGAACAAACTGCCAGCTCTTTATAATGGGATGCAACAGCCTCAATGTTAATGAATGGCACTGGCAATAAGGATACGTTTAAAGTCACAATCCTGAATCTTCAGAATAAACGATTACAAGAAGCTGTTTATGACACTTTAGATTTCCAGGAGATACTGCCAAAAATAAATATTCCGGCTTTCAGTTCACTCCAACAAAAACAAGTTCTGCTGTGACGATGTTGAAAAGTGTGCAATGCCAGTGTCAAGTGTGTGTTTATACAAGGCTAACACAAACAGAAAGACGATAACGTACGAGCAAATGTCTGTCTCTGCTTCTCTATTGTGATTTTGACAAAGGCCCTCCCGTTCTGTTCCCAGCTTTATCACGACTTGCTTCAGCGTGTGGTACGAAACTGCTTTCCGCACGTCTGCAAAAGTGGAATTACAGAGTAGACAAAAAAGCAGTGTGTCACAGACACAAGGCAAGATGCTACCCTGTCAAGTGACATTAAACGAAAACAGCAAATACAACCTGACGCCCATCTTTCATATAATGAAGATATTGATGATGCATGAAAGAGGAGTATTTTTAGACGTCTTCATGTGGCGGCCTCTTCCAAAGGAAACTGGTAACAAGATGTGAAATCTGTTATCACCACTGAATTGATTTCATTATGGCACCTCCAATTACAAAAGTACAATACAGAAAAAGAGGGGAAGGCAGGGGGTGGAGGTGTGGGCTTTTTTATCTTGCAGGAACGAAGGATGTTTCACAGCTTGTCCCTCGAACGATTGATAGCATGTGGCATAGCGGGCCCAGAGATGAAACTAACCATTTAAACAGGCATGCATTGGCACATAATACTATATTTTAATTGTATATGATTCTGTGAAATCTGGGCCAGAAGCTGTTCCCTCATTATCTCAGTTTTGATATGTTTGTTGTTCATTCCCATGTCATCAAAGCACGTTGCAAAAGGACTCATCGTTCTCCTTAAACCTTGCCACAGAGTGCCAAAGCCTGTAAATCAGATTTAACTAGCGTATATCTGTCAACCATTGGAGCAAGAACCATCTCCTGGACTGGTTTTCCCAGGCTGTGTCCCTTAATGTTGAACGGCATGACAACAAACGGTAGCTGTGCGCTTAAAAATAGCACATAAAGAAAAGCAAGTACAGGCAAGTATTAAACCTCTAAGATGGCATGGGTAATGAGAGATGGAGGGGCGGGGGGGAGGAGAGGAGTACAGTGGGGTGTTACATTTTAAATAGCAGATTTATGATGGGAAGGCTCCAGGGCCGAGGAGAGTGAAGGTAACCCTCAGAATCCCTCTGCATCGCCCTGATGGCTTAAACCCTCCAGTCTAAGGCCACTTAAAGTATTGGACTTATCCCTTTATTTTGAGGATTAAGTTATTTTCTGTCACTTTCTTATTTGGGCCACCGGCATTGTTTATAAATGCACTAAAACCACACATCTCTTACCACATAGTCGAGGAACGGTTTGCTGTTGGGGAAATAGAGAAAGCGAAGATACAGTGTGAAAATAGACTTAAAAGATTGACAGATAACGTGATTGTTGTCTTAGTGGCCCAGATGCACGCAAGTTGTGGTGATTATGGAAGTGTGATTATCTGAGGTGTCAACAGATAGGACTGAAGATACCACATCTTTGTTTACATTTCATTTTTGAAGAATGCTGATAATGCATTTGTTCTGAATTGTGACAGTATCAGTCATCTGTTCTCTGTGGGTTTTACAACTAGCTCCTCTCTGGAGCATTATGGCTTTTAATGTAATTGAAAAAAAAAATGGTGAAACTTAGTTTGCAACTCGTAAACAAACATACAACTGACTCTAACAGAATACAGACAGCCTTTACTGTGTCCCATAAACACTCATATTGGCATAAAGAGTACAAGCAACAGGCGCACATACTACCAGTCGCAGTTTTAAACACTTGGTTAACATTGTGATATGGTCGCACTTAGGCACCAAATCTACTTAGCTAAGTTAGTAAGTATATCACATACGGGATGTATTTGAAGTACGTAAGATAAGTTGAAAATACAGCTGTAACTTTTAATCATATTTGCTAAAACTGTCACCACATCCACACAGAAATACAAGAGACAGATAATCCGTGAAAAAAAATCAGCTTCGTCCTCCCACTCCTTGTGCTTCTAATGGCATTTGCTAGAATATAACATAGGTCACGAAAAACAACCAATCACAGCCAAGGATTCTCTTACGCAGCTGTCAATTTTGTCAATCATCGCTTGTGAACTGTCAAAACAGACATGAGGAGAATGGAAGTGTTTCATAATCGATGCCTCCGACGAATATGCCAGATCTTTTGGCCTAACAAAATCTCCAACAATGAACTGTACAAGAAAACGGGAAGCCCAAACATCACCAAGGAGATTACGCACAGACGCCTGAGATGGCTAGGACATGTGTTGAGGATGGAGCAGGACCGCATCACAAAAGTTGCCTTAAGATGGACACCACTAGGCAAAAGAAAACCTGGGAGGCCCAAAACCACCTGGCGCAGAACTGTGACACAAGAGCTGGAACAGATGAACCTGTCATGGGGAGAGGCCCAACATGCTGCCAGGGACCGAATGCAATGGAGAATGCTCATTGAAGCCTTATGTCCCATAGGGGACAAAGAGGAGTAAGTAAGTAAGTAAGCTTGTGAACTGCGGTCAAACAGTCAAGCTAGGCAGCACTGATCAAATACAAAGCAGGACTCCGTTACTGCATTGCAGATTTCTCACCTAAGAAGTTTTCAGAAACATATTTTAGTGTACTGTTTAGCTGTGAAATGATAAAGTTTGCTATTGGGTAGTGCTTGGTTTTCAAGCTGACTGTTTCCATAATGGCCAGGTCACAAACTTCCTCATTTTACATCTAAAGAGTACAAATTAGAGTTCCTCTGTTGAGTTCCTGCAAATAATTATTAGTTAGCCAAAACCTGTATTTTAAACTCTTTGACCTCGTCAAAAAAGACATAGGCGGCAATAGCCCATCCCTATGCCAACAGTACCAACCACCTCCCTACGAGGACTTTGTTGTTCTTTAAACTACATCACCTGACTTCCCTCTTTGCTCCTGTCATAATTACTACATACAGCCACTCAATTATTACAGGTCGTCATAAGCTGCTTGCACAGACGACCCATAGTTGACAGTATTTATCCACTGTTTTGGAAGATGCTACACAGTAAACTTTATAAAAGGTCATAGCTGACCGTATACTGTATACTACATTGGAGGTTTCTGCTAATATGAAAGAAACATGCCATATTAGTTTTAAGATGCCGTATCTGCTATGCATGAAAAGCAGATATTACAGGATCAATCCACAGCCAGTAGCAGGTTGCAACTAGTGAAACACTTCATCAACTGTGTTGCATAAACATGAACAAATGGACAAACTCTATGTGTCCCAGTCCAAGTTTACATCATGTACAGATGCTGCAGTCATTCCCACAGTAGAAGCTTTAACTGCCCATTTATTTCATTTACGCAGAAGCACACAGGTTTACGTAATGACTGGCATGTAAACAGGGCTTTGCACAGGTGGGGCAAATATAATACAGGAAGCTATGAACCCTCACAAAGTGGAAATCACAAAGAAACCTGCTCCCACAAGATGTATTAAATGATAATCATTGGTTACTAAGCTGGTATCATTTTCCAAAGCACCTTGAATGTGTGTGTGTATGTGCATAAAAAAACAAGTTGAACAGAGCAGCACTATATGCCTGCAGGGCTTTTAGATAATTGAGTCATTTTTATATCATCTTGTGAGAAGTTTTATTTATACTGAAAACAAAAAAAAAAATCACAAAAAAATACAAAAAAAACTGCCTCAAAATTAACTTTGTGCTCCCTCTTTCTCTCTTTTAATTTTATTTGTTCCAAGAACAATTACCTTACCATTTGGGGGCTTTATAAGCACAGCTTTTTTACAGAGACCCTGGCAAAGCTAGAATACACATAAATGAGTTTCATTGACAAAATGGGAGCACAGTGGCAGGTATTTGGGGTGTAGTTAAAAGAGAATTATGGAATAGTGACTCAGCTGCAGAACTGGAGTCCATCATCATGTAATTAAAATAGTACAACGATGCAACACCAAATTATCAGAATTATTTGCAGCTGACAGGGAGTGGAGGAGAGCATAATCAGGAGCAGTGAAAAAAAATGTTCCACTTAATTAAGAATCCATGTTTGACTAATAGTTGGCTGCTCATTTTTACAATGAGAGGGAGGGTCTCACATGCAGGCAAGCATATGAGGGCGATGGAAAAGGCCACAAAAGTGCTCTGTGCTGCTGATCAGCTAGCAGTGGATAAAATGCAATACTGGAACAGAATCGAAAGCTCATGAAAATGTTGCATCGATAAATCTATCATATTTAATGTGAGTGGACTGGGAAGAAACAGTTACATTATCATCATCTTGGTTACTGAGGATAGGATGTGAGTTGTTTTATGTGCGAAACCAAAACCTCTATTTGGGCTTGTGAATTCTGCAGGATGATATTCAAAGGTAATTACCATCATAATGATCTGTTGATCTACATTTAATCAACTGAGATAAACACAATTCTTTTCTTATGATCAATAACAAGTAGCCTGGCAATCTCATGATGAAGACAAGACAGAAAGCAGAAATATTCTGGCACGTAACTTCCCCATTACGCTCTGTTTTTATAGGGATTAAACAAATTAGATATATTTTGTTATTAAATGAGCTTTAGAGGTGCAGATAGGAGGATTTTGTTACCTTTGGACAGAGCCAAGCTGGCAGTTTCACGTCGGTACACCAAGCTACGCTAACTAGTGCTGGTGCTAGCTTTAACCTCATATTTACCCAACAAAAATGAGATCTCTTGAGCACTTTTCCAATAACATGATAACGTGGTCAGAGAAAATAATGAAACTCAAAGCTAGATTGCTCAACTGTGACTTGTTCATTCTCATGTTATACAGTTGCAGGCTGTTCTAATGCACTGTTTGTACGCTTACCTACAAAAAGTAATGCACCACAATTCGTATATAACCCATGTAATCATAAGCCAGCAATTTGTGTATATCCCACGTAATCAGGAAGGTGATGAGGAGATCATCACAGGAGTAAAGAAGAAGGTAGTCTGGGTAAAGAGGCAGTTGGAACCATGTGAAACAAAGTAAACTATGGAGTGTTTTACAGTACGTCGTAACCACCATGTCTCTTTTCCTTAAGCTGTGAAGGAAATTTCTCCACCACACTAATATTCTTTGTTCGGTGGCGACCCTCTAAAGCTACTAGCTAAAGCACAGCTCAAGAACACAAATCTGATGAGTTTTGATCCAGCTTTGTGACTCCTGCACTGGCCAAACAAATCCCTCCAACAAAAAGGAGTGTTTTGGCCTCCCCACACACCTTGGAATAGTTTAGATATATACATGAGGTAGCCGTTTCACTGCCATGCAACATGTGGCGTTTTTATGGAGCGCCTGACTTAGCACGAGAGGGGATTAAAACATGGAAATGGCAGGTCCCTTGGTACGCCATAAACTAGGGTGGAAACATCTCAAATGCAGATGCACCTGGGATCAACAAACACACACAGGGGCTTCCCAGGCACTCGTTACTCACACAGCTACTACAGCTACCACCGCAGTCCTCGGCAATGAAGAACAGGTTGTTTTTCTCTCTATAAACTTTTTTGGGGCAGCAAGAAAACACTCAAAACACGGCGCCAGTAGATGTGTAATACACCGAATGATTAATGGAGGACAAATAATAAATGTTCTAAAGAGATCTATCCATTCTTCAATTTGGGTGAGGCGTACAGGGAAGAGTGCTGCGGAGGCTGAGTATGGGCCTCCGGAGAGTTGCATCAGTATTTAAATGGATTTCACTTCTCTGACCTTGCCTCATAACTGCAGGACATTGCCACCAGAGAGATAGAGACAGAGAGAGAATGAGGAGAGGATGGCAAGAGAAAGATGGAGGAAATTAGAGAAAGCGAGATAAAGACAGAATCATCGGGAGAGGGTGAGACAGGGAGAGGAAATAATTATAAGCCAAAGAGACTGATTAGTATGTTATATGTGTGTGTATGTAGAGAGAAAGTAAGTGGGTGATGGACACGGGAAAAAGATTTTCTGTGCCAGGACATGACCTGAAATGCCACCCAGCATCACAGAGCAGACGAGACATCTGTAGATCTCTATTCTATCGGTTTTGTCAGTGCAGGATGAAATGGCCTCTTAAAACTGCTGTTTCCACATGACTGATGAGGCTGGGAAAACACCATAAATGGGCTAAATGCCACTCTTATCTCATGTCCAGTGTGTGTGCCTCCAAACAAATATAAAGTATCCTAAGACAAACGCAAACTGTGAACTGTGGTCTCAGTGCAATTAGCAATGAAGCATGCTCTGCTTCTAAACTGGCAATGGCTAAAATAGGTGCTGATGACATCACGCTCATATATATATATACACAAATGTTAAAATCCAATTCTGATTACATCGACATCTAAGACTTGTCAGTTATATTATTAGAGCTGCCAGTCAGTGATGTTTTCCTAAAAGTTCATATTTATTTGCACAGGGTGCAGTGCATTAGTGCATGTTTGTGCTACAGTGCATTAGCTTACATGTATCTGCATGTACAAATCCACTTTTAAATTCTTGGGGACTTGTTTGTTGACTTTTGCCATCTTTTTTAGATGTTTATGTCAAACTGGGGAACAAGTGATTACAGATGGAAAAAAAGAAGAGCGTGAGGGAAGTGTCACCTCTGGCCTAGCTCTCTTTCTCTCTCCCACACACACACACAAACACACAATCATGCACAAATCACACGCAATCACTCATATGCTCTCACATATAGTTCCTGTCACTTTTTCTCTATCTGAACTCCCTCCTCCCCTCCTCTCGCTTACGTGTCTGTGGGAAACACATTCATTTGACCCAGACCACCAATGGGGCCGCAGTCAGCTCTGACTGACAGCCACATCACTGCAGATTAACCAATCATATCGCAACATGAGCCTGTCAGGGAGCTGACAGCTCTGATTTCCATAAAGGAAGCAGCACGTTGATTGTGTATGTGTGTGTCTGTGAGATCCGCAAGTGACCCAGGGCGCGTCTGGCCGCAGAAAACCCTAACATGTGCACTCTGGGCCGCGGTTGCCAGGGGCCCTCTCTTTCACAAATGCACGCTCGCGCTTGCGCATGCACACAGACAGACACATTCCTGCCCCCTCAGCACAGGAAAGCACTAGAGACCCAGGGGTGAGCAGCGCTGCCATCTCCACCCACCTCTCCTACCAGCATTACATCAGAATTGATTGACCCTTGCACTGAGTTGTGATTCGGAGCTGCAGTATGCAGGGGATTGACAGCCTGGAATTAGCTGTTATTTCAGGTGTTTTTTCTTTCTTACTCCGTCTGTTACTGCAGGCCGATCTCTCTTTCCCTCCATGAAACCTCGTGGCTCGTCTTTGGGAAGGGAGTGACACTGCAGGGTGCATGTTACCAGTGTTTCCTGCACATGATCCTGTGTAGATGAGCAGCCGTGAACAATAAACTGTACACTTTACTGCTAACCTTACACTTGCATGCAGACTCAAACAGATGGAGGGCACAGAGAGATAGAGCGACAGAGACTCGCAGTGAGTGAGTGCTCTGATAGGCTCGGTTGGGGGAAACGGGCGGAGAGGATTGTTGGTCCCCAACGAGGCGAGCTAACTGGGGGAAATTAGGTCAGTGTGTTCCCTCTGACTCCACAACAAGAACAGGCTGTGCATGTGTGTGTGCGCGTGTGTGTTTTGCTGGTGCACCTACAGCGCCATACTGCACCGCTATAGCAACATACTGTGCAGGTCTGTGCATGTCTGCGTGTGTGTTTGTGCTCGCTGCCTGCCACACATTGGCAAGGGATTAGATGTGCTACCAAAGGTCAGACCGGATTTTAATACAGGTGATTATTATTTCCACCACAAACGCTTCTACAGCTTTAACACACATTAAACAATAGTGTTTGATAACTAGCTCTGAACTTTATTTATTTTGACTCTCATCTAATTGGAACAGAAAACTAGGATGTAACTAATCATAACATCATCATCAGTAACAAAATAGTTCTGAATATTAAAAAAACGGATAAAGGTTAAGTGACATTTATCCCCAAATGGCCACACAGTCTTTTGGAATAAAAGCTTTGGGGACAGATGGAGTCAGTTCTGCAGTCATTTGGCCTCCGGAGGATGTGGATGCTCTTTTATTTTATACCTCCCACCAAGCTTTGTCTTTACTCTGTGTCTCTCTCTCTCTTCATGTCTCCTGATCAGGACAAGTCACACATACTATAATTGATATGAGATTTAGGGGGTATATTTCGATGTAATTAGAATCTTGATAATTGGACTAATTAGATCTAATTGCTATGTGAGAATGACTTTGATTAAAACAGGTTTCTCTCCTCAAAACCAGAGTAGAAAAAAGAAATAGTTGGGTGACAGTGGTGAGACAAAATGCTAAAGCTAATTGGCGATAATCACAGATGCATGAAAATCAAGCATGTTTTCCCAAAAAACGATAAACTGGATAAAAATATTTTTTAGGATGTGTGCGACTTTTAAATGTAAAATATGATGAGCAACAGTAACTTATCACTGGGCTGAGTACACTTAGTGTAAAGTACTGCTAAAGTACCCACTAAGGTGTGAAATTAATTCAGTCTGAGTATGTTTACCTTTTCTAGAAGTTGTTGCCGCACCATCCGAAAGCATTAAATTGGCCCTATCGAATTACAACAGCTGTATTGAATCAGGTGCTTTGATTTTGCTCAGTGCTATTCTGTGAGAAAAAAAAGGTGGTTAAGATTACACTTGTAGACATCAAATAAGCTGGAAGGTCGGCAGGAGCCTTTCATGCATGTTCAAACAGATAGCAGCAGCATAGGAACTCAAAAAAGAGAGAGAAGAAGAGAAGAAGAATCATTCCCTGGCTTGTTTTCATAGTCTTTTTCATTTGCCCAGAATTGACTTGCAACTGTCAATACTTGCAGTAAAAGGTGCACTGTGTTGTCTTTGAAATTGTAATTTATGGTTTACGGTTATTATGATCCCATAGAACATGTAGGGCTTTACAACTTTAAATAAAATAATTCAAAAGAGAACACAGTAAAATCTCTAAATCCACAGATGCAGAGAGGAGCTGATCCTGGCCCCAGTGAAACAAAAACTTTAAATTAAACATGAGTAAAATCATATATAATGGAGAAACCTAAACAGCTACAAGATGTATTTCGAAGTAGCTCTGCTGGTCTAGAATCAGAAACAAGAGGCGTTAGTGATATTTAAAGTACATTATTGTACCTTGAGAGAAATTATGTGACTAGATGCATATATATAAAGTGCAACTTGGCATACCCACAAAAATATTATTTAAGTTTAGGATAGTTGACTTTGTTAGACTTTGAGGTGACACCTACAGCTACACACAAGAGATTTACTCTAGTTATAAGTGTGGGCACTGCACACACTGTTGAGCTCTGTAAGACACTGACCTGCCTCATTCCAATACATTTCCTTACATTTATTTGACTTTGTGAGTAAAGTGTCCCTGGCTGTGACGTTTTAGATGCACTGTGTTAAATATTTTGTGTGATTCTCAGACTATCCTAACTGAATCTCACTGTTTCTAAGTGTTTGCTTAATAATGCATGAGCATCTGATTTGCACATTTGTGCCGGGACGCCCTATAAAAATCTCAATGAGCTCAATCTCTTGTGGCTCAATAGATGGCAGTAATATCCCTCAATCACTGCAGTATGAATCCTCATCCCACATAAAATACATGTGTACGCAGACACTGGTGCGCACACACACTGTACACAGACACAGTCGAGAAGTGATGTACACGTAAATGCAAACACACTCCCATGCACAGATGCATATACACACACAGGAAGATACAAACAGAGCTCTCAAAATGCCAGAAGAGATGGAGATGACATCATTACGGCAAATAAAATAAAAAAAAATCAGTAAACAGTTCCTTTCGTCTGCGTCTCTGTCAGTCCTCAGGTGATATAGAGAATCCCAGAATAAGTCAAACAGCACAGTGGGAGAGATGGGTGAGGGTATGACTTTGAGGCTGCAGTGTCTTTAACTTCATTGTGAAAGCCAACACTGGCACCGTATCTTTCTAATGTTCTGATTAGGCGAGGGCAAAAAAAAAAAAAAAAGCAGCCTTTAGCTCAGAGATACTGTAATGTGTGTGCTTGTAAAGATAAAATCAATAGCAGCAGCACCTTCACAGGGCATCAGGGAACCGCCAGGGCTCCAACTCAATACAATCCGTACCTATAACTGACAGAAATGTCTCATCTCACGAAACCCGGCGACTGCTCAGAGGTAAAGAAGCGGCACTATGAATAATCGTGAAAACCATTTAATTGTGTCCCTTTGTGTGCAGCCTGCCTGGGTTTCTGTGTTCGTTTTGTATTCACTCTCCCTCAAGATAGTCCCTGTGTCGTCATTTGTTGGCAGGATACGCTGGTAATCATTTGAATTCCCCCAGTATGTTCAGAAGATGTCAGGGAGAAGTCTCTGATCTTGTTTAATATGTGACCAGCAGCTATAAATTACCAACTCCCAGAAATGAGGAAACATGGGTACTTTTAAATCTCCAGGGAGAGCTCTCTTTCTGTCTCCCTCACACACATAGGCTCCCTCTCTCTGCATCCCTCTCTCTCTCTCCCCCCCTAGTGTAGTCGTGTGTGTGGTAATCCCCTCCCCTTAATTTAGTTGACGTTCAAATAAAAACAAATACCTGTGACTTTTTTGTTGAAATAAGCAATTTTGCTTTTAGCCTATTCCGATGCTCCATGGGCAGACGGTGCCGCACCTTGTTGCGTTTAACACGTTTGGCCAAGGTGTTTGAAATGCGGTGCTTCCTGCTTTGTTTTTATTTCACACGTCCCTGTTTTTTCATTAAAATCAAATGCTTTAAGCCACGGTGAAGAGGGGAACAAATTTTTCCAAACCCTCCTTTGTTGCATTTTGTTGTGCAGAGGAGAAGGAGCAATTGTTTGGTTGGCAATATTGTTACAAATTAAATTGCTTTGAATAAGATTGATTCATTTGTCTTGAAACTGGAAGTGAAATTTTATCTTATAATTAAACATTTTTGACATCAGAGTCTGCATTTGTAATTTGAGTCCATCTTAAAGCAGAAAAGTCAAAAGTGTAAGTCATTATTAACAGCAGAATTTTCCTGCTTTCTAACAAAGTTCTCAAACAGTGCGACTTTCTTTTTTTTTTTTTCCAGGAGAGATTAGGCCGCGAGGCACTGAAAACGACTTTGCCTGTGACTTGTTTATGTTAGCAAATTAAAATTGAGCTATACAAGGGTAAAGCTAGCAGATGCAAACTCCATTTAGTTAGGATTTCCCTTGGAAGAGATGTGACTACTGTATCTATATCTGTACAGGAGGTGTTCTAGCCACATTTTGTTGTCAGCATCTGTCTGGTTGATGCCGTGCACATCACTGTCTGTGAGGCACAGAAACCAGTTGTCACCCACTCCCTTTTTTTTTTTTTTTTTTCCACGTTTGAATTTTGTGAGACTGAGGCAGGATAATGAGTGGTGAGACTTACTGTAGGGAGAATGTATACTCCTCCATCTCCTCCGTGGAGAGGTTCTCCATTGAAGGCTGCATCTTCTGTTTGTCTGCCTGCCGAGGCGGCGCGCTGCTGCCGCTCATGCTGGGGCCGCAGCTATTTGTCTTCTTGATTGGCTTCTTCTGTGAGGAGCAGAAATCGGGGAGAACACATGCGGATGTCATTTGTAATCAAAGCAGGAAACAGGCCCCGGAATTTATCTTGGGGGATGCACACAGTGACAGTGACAGTGTGCGTGGCACTTTGGAGCCTCTCCTATATCTCAGCCGCGCCTCAATTGACATGAGACAAGAATGACGGCAGAAATCGCATACGGCACGCCATCATTCAAGTTGAGTTCATTTGGGAAACGTGCGTACAGTGACGGTGGTGTTAAATATGTGATATTTGAGCAGCTGGCACTGTTTTTTTCCACACAAGTCGTTTACTGTCATCGTCATAAACACAGTCAAATGGAGTTAGGAAGTGGGGTTTTAAATATTTCACCAAGGTACTTGGGAGCAGATATTATTTGTTAAGCCGCCAACATGTTAACGGCTTGCTTTCCCTGGCCCTGTCAGCCCTGCCTGTGTTGCCCTTGGGTGGGCTTAGTGCCTTTCTGCTTGAAGTTGTGAAATACTCACTGATGTATGTTAATGAGATCCACAGTTGGAATAAGCAACCTCTCTCTTTCTTCCACCCCTGTCTCGCTCTACCTCTCTCCATTTTTTTCATCTTTTCCTCCCCTCCATCTCTCTCTCTCTCTCTGTCTCCCCCTCTGAGATAAACTGGGCCCAGGAAGTAGTAAATGGGCAGGGCCCCATAAAAGCTCCATCCGTTTTCATAGGGCAATCTTTGCCAAAGCAAGCTTGGATTCCAGAGTGATGATCACAATAAAAAGGTGGAAAGGAGCGGGAAAGAAAGCAGAGAGAGAAAAAAAATGCAGGAGATATATAAACCACAATGTTCTCCGGTGTCTCCCCACAATAAATTTAATGCAATACCTTAAGAGTGGATTCCGTATATAGCTGGATTCCTGCCCTGTGGGCAAAGTGGTCGCCTGGAGAAAATTCATTTTAATTAGGCCTGCACTGCAGGTTGAAGGGTTGAAATCTGATCCCTAGCGCTCCCAGGCTGGGGCAGGTTGGAGATCACTCCACTTAATCATTAGACAACTGGGTTCCACACCACGACATTTGACAGAGTTAGCAAGGTTTTAAAGATGGGGCCAAGACGAGAAGAAGAAAAAAAAAAAAAAACGTGGTCTACAGAGGCTGCAGAGAAATAAAACCTCATATCAACAAACTCATTTATTTAACAGGTCAGCGCTGATTAATGGTGGTCTGAAGAGCCTCTTGTACATCAGTAGAAAGAGGTTAGTAAGAATAAAGACTAGGAAGGATAGAGGAGAGAGGCGGGAGGGGCGGATGTGTGTATGTGTGTGACAGACGGAGGCTTGATGTTGTTCATAGGCTTCTCACTACCTCAACAATAACATCACAACAACAAAAGGCCGCAGCGAAGGCACAATGGCAGGGGCGGACCGGGAGGCAGCAATGCCAGATCAGCACACAGAGTAATTTTGCAATTACCACTTCAAAGTATGGCAGGTAACATGCAGGCTTTGATTAATTTAGCTTAAGTCCTCTGTAGCACAGGAAGAGGCGTGTTTAGAGCGGCTTGGAGAAAAAAAAGGGAGGCCTGGCTGGCATTGCTGATTTCACAGAATTTGAGCTGCTTTGGCTTGTCAAGCAGATCAAAACTGGCTTTGAAGGCTGAAAAATACCTGTTAGTGTGAAATGTATTTTGACAAATCTCAGATAATAAGCCGGGGAGGTGTGTGTAGGGGTGCAGAGAGGGGCGGGAAGGGAAGGGAAGGGGAAAGCGAAGAGGGTGCTCATTTTGAGGGTGGGAATACTTTGCCTTAAATCACAGTGTTACCTTGTAGTGAATCCCACCCTCTGCTTTCTCCCTGCATGGATCACTCTTCTCGCCCGTGTTTCCAGAAATGGCTCCCGAGGAGGAATTCTTCCCTGCATCAACCCCCCCCCCCCCCAAAAAAAAAGAGAAGTAATGTGCAGTGAGTGTGAAAAAGAAAGAAAGGTTCATAAAGGTTCATGTTTGTTTTCTTTTGCAAACCACATCTGGCAATCATAGTGAGGATCAAGGGTGGTTGAGTGGTATTTATATTACAAAATCCAAATGACTACGAGTATACACTTGTTAAAAAGTACTGATCAAGCAATGATGGAAATTGACAAAAAAACATAATTAATTCTGAAAATGTACTACAACACAATACAAATTAAAAAGTTCACATTTAGTTGCAAAAAATTCTGAGCTAAAATGCAAAAAATCCAGGTTTGTACTGGCACTTAAAATAGGAAGAATAACTGTTGTTTGCAGTACCAAGAAATCAAATGAAATGCTCTTTGCATTTCTGAACACACTGCCAGCGTTGCTTTTGTCTTGTTGTTCCACTCCGAGGCAGGTGGTGAAGATGTTTTGGTTTACTATCTGGAGACTTGCAAAAGCAACAAAGGCTGATTTGACTCTTTACAGAGAGAAGTAGGAGTGTTAACTTATAGAGCTCCCACTGCACAGTCATCTCTGTCTCCCACAATCTCTGAGCTGAACCTTCCCAGCCTCGACGCTCTAATGTATGCAATTAGAAATGATGAAAAATCGAAAAAGAAATTAAGTTTGGTTGTAATACATTTTCCTATTCTTCTCTTCTTTGGAAAATTACTTTTGAAGTATTTTTTCATCCTAACCCTCTTTTTTCTTTTCTCTCTCTCTCTATCTGTCTGCCTCTTTTTTTTTTTTTTTTTTTGCTGTAATTTAAATGGTAAGCCGCCAGATGTGTGTCTCATGCTTGAAGAGTCGGAGATCTGCATTATTTAGCATATTAACATTCACAGAATTTAAAAAAGGGTTCCTGCATTGCCTGGAGGTTGTAATTAAGTAAACCTTAGCTTGATACATGTAAAAATCTCACTATGTGAAACTTTTCTCCCCCCGTGGAACCAGTCACATCTATATGATACATATGGAAACCTCTGCGATGATATAATTTTTTTTTCCCTCGCTGCGGGATTAAATATATCAGTGATAATAACTTAAATATAGGCGACACATCAGAAATCCTTCTGACAGCTAAAATGTACTTAAATGGCAGCACGAGTCTGCTCGCTGCTATTTTTAAGCGAGTCTGAAATCAGATTTCATCCTAACACAGATGTAGTTTTTAATTACCACCACTTTGCTGGTAAACATGTGGAGTGCCTACAGTCACAAGGTAATAAGGTTATATTTGTTCTATTCTGGAGATAAAATAATTTATATTTCTACATTTTCATGACATTACATAACTGTAAACTCAATTTTGTGTCAGTGTTAAGATTCCAATCATCTCTTATCAGTCAAATATTTTGTGTATGAACATATGTTCATGCCTGGACTTGAAGATAAGATATTTTTACACATTGTGAAAGTGAATTTAAAAATGAAAAACGACTGCCATGAAGACAGTAAGAGTGAGGGGAGTTGGATCATATCAAGAGGGAAAAGGTCAGGGACCCTTCAAATATACAAAATATGAGAACTCGGTTAGTTTAGCTTTTTTCCCCAGTATTTTCACCCAGAAAGAAAATACACCACATTCTGCATTTCCAACTTTTAAAACATCCAAAGCAACAATTTTTCATTTACGTTACAGAGCATTGTTTTAATACTTTATTGCTATTATTCTAAATAGAAGTGCACTTGAGCAAATATTACATTTCAGCAAAGTATGTGTTTGTTGCTGTCCAAACAGTATGAGACAGAGCAAAGCGGCCCATGGGCCTGGCCAGCTGCTTTTACACACACACACACACACACACACACACACACACACACACACACACACACACACACACACACCTCAATCTCTATTAGCAACAACAACAGCAACCGTAGACTCACGGAATTGGACCACCATGGATTAGAATGCTTTTTTCGACTGCACAACCACACACATACACACACACACACTCATTACACCAGGCCCCACTTGCTAATGCGCAGACGCTGTGGAACCAGAATGAGCGCGGAGGCAGCATCGACAGCTTCGACAGCTAAGGGCTACGTCTGTGAACTCGGAGCGCTGGAGCTGCCACAACTCCAGCCTCTCCGGGCACTCAAGGCCAACAACAAACTCCTTGTTATCCCCCTGCGCTCTGAGCTGTGTTAAGACCAGCACACACACACACACACACACTCAGTGCATACACTGTATTGACGCACCCACACACAGGAAGGCACACAAACAAAGATATTAATATGTAGACACTTGCATACATGCACAAACATTTTCCAGGGTAGAAATACAAATGAGCGTACCTCACAACTGCATAACTCAACACACCTCCTTCCTCTCTCGCTCACACACAAAAACAGGCCGAGGAAAGCGAAAAGCCTGAGGGCCGTAACACTGTCGAGACCCCATCACTGTGTTACTGGTGAGATGCAACCAGGCTGAGATGGCGGCTCTTGCTCACCTAGGCCCCTAATTGCCTGATGACTGGTCCAAAGTTACAGAGGGATCGAAGGTCAGTGACTCACGGATTACCCCCGAGTCCACGTCCGGATCTGGTGTTAAGGTTGCTATGATACGATGAGGATTTGGTGTCGCTTCATGGAAGAGTTTCTTTCCTTGTAATCCACTGCATTTTAATGACAATAACAGACACCCAGTACATATGTGCGGTTTTAAGACTTTCTCACACTCACTGGTGAAGTCTGTTGCTCTTGAAAGTCAAATCTGTCTTTATTATGTTGCCCTTGTCTAATCACACAATAACTGTGAATTTTCAGTGCGTTTCAGAGGCAAGACACTGTCACCTTTGAGTGTATTTGTCTCCCATGTGCAATCCTTTAGGGCTTGTTTACCACACCCACTGTGAGCATTTACACGTGTATCTCTGCAAACAGGCTCCCATCCATTTGGAATCCGGACATTGTTGAATTAATCGGCGGGATGCAGACTGCAACTGATTGAGAGGGTATGATGTAACATTGTGGTTTGAGACTCTGATGACTGGGACCCGGCCTGGAGGGGAGCACATCCTGAAAGTGCAGGGCAGCGCTCCAAAGAAGACATTAGATGAGGAATCCTCGAAATCACCATCGGTGCTCAAGGGGATGGATGTTACGATGCATTTGGGAAAGAAAAAAAAAAAAGGCAGAGAAATGAAGCAGCAATACAGTTACGGCAGAATCATCGGCATGCTCATAGTGATCTGCTAAATCATGAAACAAGACGCTAATCTAATTAGTCGTTTGGGTTCAAACAAACCCCATGTAACTGGATCATTCAGTTAAAGTGAAAGGTCACTTAACCCAGAATGCCTTGAGCTAATCTCTACGTTAAAACACCAAATAAACTCTATTATGCTTGGACATAGTCGACGAGTCAACTGAGGTAAATCTGGATTATTATCATCCAATGGCAAGTCAATCTGAAACTATGAAAAATATCAATGCGCACACAACAGCGCTACAGTAACCATCAGATTTTTCGATCAAAACTTGTCAGAGTTATTATCTTGGATTGGGATGTCAGGTTTTGTTCTGTAATAGACACCTCACCGCGCACTGTGATTTTTCTACAGGGATTAATTAACTTAAGGCCTCAGGAATACAAACTTCCAGTCTCACTGTCAAGCTCTGCTGTGTGTACGTTATCGCAATGACAAGGGGTCTCCATATACTTGTCCTGATTCTGAGACAAACGGGTAATGAGGAAAAATCCTGGCGTCACACGCGCAGAGAGAAAGCGATCTCCACACAGCGCACATCAGAAACAGAGAAGCATGAAATGGGAAGGAAACGTCTGAAACCCCCAGACTTGACAGAGGACTGAAGAAGGGGATAATTTGTTCTTCTTCTCCTCACTGAATTGGATTTCCATTTTTTTGGCTGGGTTAAAGTTGTCCGTCCGATCACTCCCTTCAACCTTGACGTAATCTCCCCATCTGAACACCATAATTCGCACCAGAGGTAATGCAAAATGAACAGATCTGTATGCAAATGAGGCACAAACGTCAGGTCGGCTTAGGGAACGGCGTGGATGAGGTGTTGTGCAGGACACCTTTTGATCCGTTATTTCACTTACGGATCGGGTTCACTTCCCAAGCAACCTCCTCACCTGGCTGCGAGAATGTGTGTGTGCTGACGTCCGTGTCTGCGTGAGAGCCAGAGTATGCAGCCGTGTGTGTTGAAAAGACCTGGTACCTTTTGCCTTGTGTGGCAGAACATAAATCTCCCATATTGAGTGCCTCCCTCCTTCCCTGGCTCTCCCTCTCACACTCTCTCTCTCTCTCTCTCTCTCTCTCTCTCTCTCCCTTTCTGGAAAGGCAGTCAGTTCGTTGGGGACACTTCCCTTGTGGGCGTTAGGATCTCTGTGGGGGGTCACAGGTCAGTCGGCGGAGGAAGCGACAAGCTGTGAAATGTAAAAGACCAATTTCTTCCACATGTTTCAGTGCTGGGAGAACACTGCCAAGCTGTCAGCCGGCATCACGTTTAAAATGGGCCAGGGTGCTACCCAGCAGACCTGTCACAACTCATTTGTAATTAAAAAGCCTGTGTGATGTTTAAAGCAGAGCACCCCAGAAACTTTTGAGGACTGTTAAATAAAGATGAGCTGTGCGTGCAAAAAAAAAAAAAAGAACAAAAAAAAAAAAAGAAAAGGGAAAAAAGGGATGTATTAATAACAAAGAAGCTAGCCAGTCGCCTTTGTTGTAGATCAATACCAAATGAGCCTGGATTTGATTCATGGCAATGGCCAGGATGTTGGATTACTTAGGTGGGAAACAAGAATAGTATGTTTTTAAAATGACAAAGTAGATCCTGATTACTATTAACAGAAGTCATTAGCCACCTCGAGATGTGGTTACAATTGTGGTATGACCTCGCCTGCACCAGATATGCAGGGCAACCGCATCGGAGCAGTTCATCGGTGCATCTGATGGACACTATACCTATTCAGGATCACACTGAAGCATATCCCAGCATGCACTGGAAGAAAAGCAAAGTAGTCCATCGCGGAACTAAAACATGGAAACATAATTATATTCACACCTGGGACTGTAAGTCTCAAACCAACCTGACCTGCATATCTTCAGACTGTGGGAGGAAACCGGAGCACCACAAGGAAAATAGCACGAACGCAAGGGGGAACATGCAAACTCCACACAGACCCCTCTTGTTGTGAAGCAACACTAACCAGTGAGCCACTATGCAGTCGCTACAATAGTTCATCTTCTGTCTAAAACCACTGCATTCTGTGTCCTGGTACGTCAGGAAATTAAACAAAATAACACACGGTAATCAAATGATACGTAAAACAAGAGTATTCCAGGGGATAAAGTTGCAGATTACTTCAGATAACTTCAAGAATGGAATCAGAAATATGTGATGGATGGATTCCAGTTAAATGCCACACACAGAATAAAACTGCTTTATCTGAAATGCTAATTTTTATACTGAAAACTGCAAAGTAATAGCAATTTGAGTCAAAATGCTTGGTTTAGTTGAGCTTAGTTAGGCACTAAATAGATTAAATAGAACTGCATTGTGTGAGTGTAAGACACAGAGACTGCTAATTTTTCCTAAATGTACCATATGAACATTTTAGCTGAGTTTACGTGTGGCAGCCAGAGTACCAACCTGCTCTTTGAATAGCTTGAATTTTAATGATGTGCCATGGTGTCATTTTATTAGTTTATGTAATATCTTCATGTTATCATGCCGACGAGGGTTTGTTTACTTATTTGACTGGTGGTTGTGTTATCAAAACGTTTTATCTAAAGTTGTTACAACTATCAGTGTTGTGCTCACTGTTTAAACATTTGCCAGAACTAACACTTATGTCACAGTGTATCTGTTGGATTTTTGCATATAATCTAACTGAGAAAACACTACTTTGTTTGATTTAACTTCTGTCTGTCGAGCTTGGCCCACTGTCGACTACCCAACCCTACCCTCAAGCACATCCACCTCAGAGCTGTAAGTGAGCCCTGCCACTCTTCTCATCCCAGCGCTTGTGACATTAGGGTGACATTTTCTCCCCACTGTGGCATAGTCGGGGGTTTTAACATTGGACCCCTACCTGGCAGAGATGAGGAAGAGCAAGCGGAATCAGCTGACAGGTGGAGAGGAGACCCCCGGTGAGAGTGTACCACAGCGGGCTCTCCTGCTCTGCTGCTGGGGTCTGCATGTGCCTGCTGTTGGGGGTGTAACTGATGACGGAGCTGGCCCTGCGATGGGGGCTGGGGCTGGAGTGGCAGTTGGCCCTGGGTTTGGTCATGGTGGACTTCAGGTTGGGGCATGACAGGGGGATTAGGTGGGGGTACTGACAGGGTGATGCAGCGCTCTGGCCCCCCACATGTTCCAGAAGGGAGCCTCTTTACCTGAAACACCACAAACATAAGGGGGTCTGTGTGTGTGTTCTAAGTCTACATATGGGTTTGGTGAACATTAATATAACCTCTTCATATTAATGTCATCAGTAGTTATGTTCATATCATTCCATTGCATCACCATTGTTTGTGGGAAAACAGCATGTGTGTGTAATTACACTACAGGTGTTAGTAATCAAACTGCAGACATAGCTAACTATTAGTATTTGTCATAGTGGGCCATAATGGCATGAAATAATTCAATTAAGACCATGAATGTGACTAGTATGAATATTGCACATCCTATTGCACTGTACATCCGCAGAGATGAAAAAAAACAAGGCTATTTACATCCCTCTGAAATCAAAGCGGTAATGATAATGCAGTAATACGAACAACATGTCACAGTCGAAGGGACAAATAAAGAGACAAACCCAAGACAGAGAGCTTTGTTCTGGCTTTTAATTCAATTAAGATGTTTACTAATCTAATCAATGCATCAGCTCAAATGCATCCGGAATTGCTGGGTAAAGATGTGGTTCTTGTTTGCTCTCTGGGGCCAATTTCCAATTGCTCTGTAAAAGCTTTTTATCATAGAAAATCCAAAAATCCAACCCCCACCTACCCAGACCCACCATCCTGCCTCCCAAATAATAGGGGAGAAATGAGAGAAAACATGTACACACGTGCACACACAAGCAAACGATTTAACATGACTCATACCTGCACACAATTATGAATATACTATGAAAAAAAAACAACAATGGCAGATAAGAATCTTCAAAAGAAACATGCATGCACATGTTTCGCAATCGCACACACACCTGAAAGTACAGGTTGCACAGCCAGTGGTCTAGATCAGACGAGATGAAGGCTTCAATCTTTTTAAACTGGTCCAGTCGTGTGTTTGGCTCCCCCCTGAGCAGAGGGGTTTTAAACCTGAGTCAATGACACATAAATGGTAATGGTTACTGTACAACCGCGTGTATCGCAAGCTAAGTTTTTTTTTTCTTAGGGTCTGAAATTATAATTTCACATCACTTTACTGTATGTGATGTTTTGCTGGGAGTCATAGCTCAAAATACACATTTCTTATAGATATCTTTGATCTGCCATCGACACACCTGCCCTGGACGAGACCGAGGCTCGGCCCACAAACAGGAAATGCCCCCCAAGCCAGCACGGAGCTGATGTAGCTGCTGTTTCCCGGTAGTGCGATCAGTTGGAATACCAGGACCATGGAGGGGACGACTTCACAGGCTGCAGGTAAGATCTGCCGACACAGAGGAAGGCACGAAGTCACTCACAATTCCACAAATGCCTGCAGGCACACGCACTAACGTTTGCACACATATGCAGACACATCGACATACACATTACTACACTACATGAGCAAGCATGCAACCAGGAAGCCAATAACAGACAGAAACACAGAGGGTCAGCCGTGGAAAGTAACTAAGTACATATACTCAAGTACTCAAGAAGTATAAACTCAAGGTACTTGTGTGAGTTGTTTTTTTTGGTCCAACTTTTTACTTAACTTGTACTTTTTTCTTAACTATACTTACCTGACAGCTTTAGTTTCTCCACATTTGTTGATTTTGAATGTTTGTGATAAACTGAAGGAGTCTTTCTTTGTGCATTGAGAAAAAAAATGTACTTTTTAAGCCAAACAAACAATTGACAAACCCTCTTGGATGAGCTGGAAAATGCACTGTCACAAAACTAAAAAGGGGTCTGTTTTTCTGACACCCTGAAAACGTTTTAGAGATACAAGGTTCTCACAGGACAGCGACTCTGCAAACATATGATGATCTTATAGAATATGATGCATTGCTGTAGATTAAACTACTCAACAACATATAAAGGAGTTAAAAATGAGCACAACTTAAACATTTACAGCAGTAAAATGCAACACACACATTAATCCAAACACACTGTGTATGATAGTAAAACAATGACAGTAATAACTGAGGTACTTTAAGTACATTTTGAATGCAGGACTTTTACTTGTAGTGAAATGTTTTCATAGTGTGGTATTAGTTCTGTTACTTAACTAAAGGATCTGAATATTTCTTTCACCACTGCAGAGGGTAACAAACAGGACAGGAGCCCTCAGGGAGCTACTTAATCTACATCCTAGACTTGAATCCTCTTTTAACTTATTTCCGTGTTCTTTTTAAAGCCTTCTTAACTGCCATTCTTACCCGTCCAACCCAGCAAATTGCCTAAAAGGAGATGTTGGAATGATAAAGACTGTCGGCATCAAACACAGGGTGGAGGAGAAGTTGAGATTGCCGTTGTAGTCTACGAGCTGACAGTTAGTGAATTTGCGATGCAGTGAGACGACCATCAATCAAACTGATGATATTAAGGGTATCTCGCGTGGAGCAAAAAGTGTTAGTGGTTAGCAGTCGACGGCAAACATTCTTATTTACCCAGAGAACGGTGGGTTTGCTTAAAAAATGAACTGACAGTGAGGTGTGTGCCACTTCATCCATCACCGGGTGGAAATATTTTATCCCTTTATTAGTTGTAATGGAAAACGCAGGAGACTTGTTTTAACACATAAATCATGTGTATCCCTCCCTCCCCCACTGATAATCTGCTTTTGGTATGCACCTGTGAAATGATGGGTAGTAGTGTCTGACTCAGGACACAAATTTATGGCATAATATCACGGATTATGGATATTGAGGATATTTCATATTATTCATTTACTGTAAGAAATATGACCTGCATAAATAGTAATTTGTGTGCATGTGCGAGTGCATATGTGTTAAGCGCCTGCGTGTAGACATGTGCGCTTGTTTGCATATACAGCATGTGTGTGTGGGGAGTGTTGCTGTGAGGTTTGTGAGACTGGATGAGGTGCTTTAGAGGATTTCTCACTTCCTGTGTTTGCTGAAGGAGCCACTTAAAACCATTAAAAAATATCCTGTTTAATTCAAAACAGACTGATGTTTTTTTCTCATTAAAAAAGAGTGCATGTGCAAAAGTGGTGACTATCACTGTGCAAGATAAGAGCTGCAGATCTTTGCCAAATGACTCAACCTCCTTCCTAAAATGACCACAACAGAGGACAAAAATGAAAAAAAACAAGGGTGAGTTCATGGATGTCCACATGCACTTCCTTGGACCTTTCCTTTTCTCTTTCCTACCTCATTCCTTTTTCTTCCCGCTTTAATATTAAAATGTGGAATCTTATGCATCTTCCCATTTGCTGTGAAAACTGCACTAAGACCGTGGGCCAGACTCTTCTCATGTGCTTCCACTTGCCAGCATATCCAAGACATCTCCAACTGAACTGCACTGTTTCTGTCTAAATCCAAACCCAGATGCACAAAGCAAAGGGTGAATGAAAAAAAAAAGAAGGAGAGAGAGGGAGGAAAGGAAAATAAGCTCCTGGCTTCCTCTTACCATCACTAATTCCTCATTTCCTCTTAGAAGGCACTGCAAGCACTCCTGAAATTGCACGCTATAGTGTGGGCAAGAGGAGAGAGAGAGAGAGAGAAAACATCCAAGCCAATCCTGATAGTGGTGGAAACGCTGATCAGATTTGTCTGAGACTATCAATGGGGACTACAACAACAGGTTTGTCTATAAAGCACATCCAAAGGTTTGGGGAGGAGAAGAGGGAAGGAAGAGTGACATGAGGCATTTACCATGCCGTACTTAAACCTTTTTACCTCTGAATCAGATCCCAGGTTCGCATTCAGTTTATGCCAGCTTTTACCCCGTCCTTTATGTTTGATGGGAGCTGGAGACAATATCATCAGGACGCTTTCGCTCAGTGAATACGCCCACCAGCAGATTGGCAGTGTCCACATGTGCTAAATGCTCCAGCTAAGGCCTTTAGAGTTGCCATCAGAACGCTGAAGAAGCCCTTTCTGAGCCTGTACAAAACTCTATGGAATCAGGAGGGACACTGGATTTAGTGGCTTCTGTTTTAGGGTTTCTCTTGTGAATCTTGCATACAGTGCACACGCCATCAATGAATAAACATAAACAGAGATTTCTAATCCACTGGTCAATATCGACCATCCAAAGCCAGTATGTAGGTTTTTAAGATTAGTGCAGCTTCTACAGAGGATGTTTTCCCTCATATCAAAAGGTTTAGGAAAGTGCTTGTGAAACCTGTATAGATTTCATCTAATGTAATCTACTGTGTCGTTCCATAAAAAGGACCAAATGTGAAAACGTGTTAAGTCTGTGACTATACATTGGGAATGGAGGTTGAGATTTTAAAACTCATTTTAGTCAATTCTGCCTAACTTTTCTATTTCTTCCTCTTCTTTTATTCCCCCTGATCCAGCTCAACGCGATGCTCAAAGACATGTAGAAAAGCAGCTAAATTTTTCACTGCATTTGTACTCCATTTTCATTCCAATAAAACATTACTTCCTTATATAAATGAATAATTGATCTTGGGTTTGATTTACATGCATGGATTAAATGTCATGTTTGAAAAGTTGTTGTTTTATTCATATGGAGATCCCCGGAGTAAAACCTAGAGGCTGTGTGTGGCATATTTTCATATGCTGTCTTTTACAGCAATATAACTTCTCATAACCCTTTCAATCTTCACTGCCACTGATAAGGGTAACAGGAAGAGGAATTTGGAAATACTAAACATGCAGTGCGGTGGGTTCTGTCATATAAACAAAGCATGTTTCATTGTTTGCTTTTATTGCTTTTTACACATCAAAGTCTTTGTCCATGTCATTGAAAGTGAGTGTTTTAATTCAGGTTCACTAAATGTCAAATTGCTTTCAGGATAAGAGATGTTTTATATTTATTCAAATATTTTGCTGGAAATAAAAGAAATATTCAAATCAGCTTCCCCAGGCATGATGTGAATAAAGGAGCACTGATTAAATAAAATTGCACAGTCACAAATAACAACCTGATTCTGTCCTTTTCTTGTTGAATAAAAATGTATTAGTGTCAATAGAGAAAGTCAACATATCACTGGCACCTGCATATGCAGACCTTGTGTGTTCTGTTCTTGAGTGTTCTCTTCGAAAACTGTGAATGTTAATGCTGACTGCAAACCAAACTTCTAGAGTCTATGAACTACATGCTTGTGTTTTTAGAATTATCCTCTTTTTTGCAACACTCAAACATTTAACCACAACTAGCTTAACTATGTAGGATTTTCCTAAAAAAACAATGTACTGACTCATACAGAAGTAATCCTCTCAATCATCACTCATGACCTGCTACAAGTGTGTGGCTGTGTATTTATCTGCAGAGACCCTGCCCTCTGCTTGTATTTTTTATTTTCTTCTTATTTTGCTGTGTTCGGGATGTTCGTGGGCACAGCTGCAGATGAGGTCGGGATTTTATAAAAAGGTAGCGACCGGTGCCAGACCATAAGCAGCAAGAGGAAGCTACAAAACTTGCAGACACAGCACCAAAAAACAATACAGTGAGGCAAAACAGACAAAGCTGGGGTCGGCTTTCACTTTGACTGTCAATACTTTTTTTTACATCAGTAGCTGACAATTCCTGCATCATATACCCTAATTAATTTCAGGCAATCCATCTTAATTAACTAAATAAAATTATATTGTTGATTATTTCTTGAAAATGCTTAAAAATGAATGAATCTGAGTTGTTGCAATATCATCACCGTTTATGTTTGAGTGCTTTTGTAAAACATCTCCTCACCATGAACAGGCTCTGGTTGATGTGCAGGTCAATGTCGCAGGAGCGGCCCCGATGCTCCGTCGGCTCAGAGGACGCCGCCCATTGTTGCAGCCCTTTCCTACTGCACCAAGCCAGAGCTGGACCCCCTAGATGGCTGTGAAGGGCTACAGTGACAGTGTAGAGGCCCCTGGGTAGCTTGTCTCTGGTGGCTCTTAGGCAACACACACACACCTCCACAGGCTGGGGAGTCGTGCTCTGGTTCACCTTTAATACACAAAGTGGAGAACATAAGATTTGATTGCAAAATTTTATTTCTATTGATTCTATTACAATGGATAGTCAGACTAATTGCCTCATTTGTCATCTCACTGGAGAGAACTGACATAGACACACATGTACATATGATTAATAGTAGATCTGTGAACGTAGCTACACTTAACCTAAACCTCATCAAACATATTATTTAACTTGTGTGATATATCTTGGAAGTGAGGATAATCTGCCAACATTATTATAGCCAATATTAGTAGCTTGACAGAAACACGTATTCTTAAGCACTACAAAGCCTTATAATTGCAGAAAAACCATAACATCACTGTGTCTTTGCAGGTAAATAGTGTGCATTGCTTATCAGCTGCATCGTGCTAAAGCCGTTGTGTCTGTTAGTTGGATGTTGCAATTTACCACTAAGCCATCAACTACCGCGTCACACAAATATGAAAGTAATCAGTTAACAAATTGTTGACACTGTGAGGCTACCATCGTAAATTCTGTCAACAGTCATGTTATCTAATCTGCCCCCACACCACTGCATCTGTAAAGCACTTTCTAACTACTGTTTGGAAAAGTGCTATGTAAATAAGGTTTGCTTGCTTAGATACTTATCACTTCCGATGTTGTTTTTAACAACGCCTCCTCATTCATACTCAGCTGTTGCTGAAAATAACAATCTATCTATCTATCACTTCTCATTGTCCTTATACGTTAAAGAAACTAAAAAAATAAAACAAAATCCAACCCATTTTTTTCTCTAGTGTTATTAGGTGTGACTTTTAGCGTAGCAAAGTGTTGTCTTTACTTCAGATTTTAAGGATACACCTCTAGTTGCATGTAATTTAGTATAGGAGTGAGGTGAGCAAAATATCATGACCTTGCTGTATGTAGGCCATGCCATGAAATGATTAATATAAAATTATGATGCACATCTGGATACGACTGCATGGACACAGTGTAAGTGTCAGTTTTTTTGTCATGTAGCCTGCAGTGGACATAACTGGGCACTCGTCATAGCACTGACAACCCCTAAATGATTCATTCTTATCCAGAAATCTGTGCATTTAGTGATGTAACTCCCCACGTTTTGGAGTAGGCTAGTCATCTTTATGACTTCAGATATGTTTCCTGAACAAGTGTTTTTGTCCAACTGCAGTCAAGCAGTCTTATGTGTAAGACATGCCCAGTTCAGCTGCAGGCTTCCATCTGATGATCTCCATTCAACCATTCAGGGGTTAAGTGCCTTGCTCAAGGGCACATCAGTATTCCTTGTTATCGAAGTTGAGAGTGATACTCGTTTCCCCTGGCCAAGCTGCCCATTCAGATGAAGGTTTCAAAACACCAACCTTCTGGTAGAGAGCTCATCCCACTAACCTTCAGGCTACATCAGCCCACTTGTTGTTTATTTGCTTGTTTGTTTTGGTGACATGTGCCTCTTTTTTAGGGCTTAGGATGAGTAATAGGGTAAGCTGGTGAGACAGTTTAGTTTTTTAAGAAACATAATCAGACAACAATATAAATACATATTCAGTCTTTTGTCCCCTATGGCATCTGTTGAACAGCACTGAATGAAAAGTCAATCTGGCTTAAACAGAGCCACTTTCATTTATGTTTTGAAACTTCAGTAGCAGTGTTGGTTGGTCTGTGTTTTGGCTGGTTTGATATTTTGACAATGCATTTGCTCACCTGACACAGACTAAGATAATGTCACCCAGATTATGATTCCTGATGTTATCGATGATCCCTTTACCTTTATCTCTATAAACAGATACCTGTATTTGTATGCAGACCATCTAAGCAACTGTACAAGATTTTAATATCAGCATCCACAGCATTTTGCTTCCTGTTTGTAGTTCAAGTATGTTTTGACCAGTCAGGTTTGAGTGGCAGGTAAACAGTCCATGTGGAGAGCAAAAGAAGTGAAATGCATTGGTCAGAATCTCAGAACCCATCGACTATCATCTGACAAAGATTTACCTTTTTATTATCTTTAATCATGTATCTGCATATTAATGCAGATATCTGTTTATATAGATTAGCTGAAATGACAAGAGCACGGAAGAGGAAGTGCTGCCCCAGATATCCATAGGCTACACCGGAATCCACAAAATGCTGTTGCTGCCAGGGCTTATGGTTGTCAGACTGATGGCCCATGGGTTTCGAGACTTCGAGTCTTCACCTTTATTCTACCAATAACATCAGACCAAAAATCCATTTGTTTACAACAAACATCAAAATCAAATCAGCAGACTGCTAGCCTTAACAATCCTGTTCTTTCTTTTATTTTCCTATCCTATCCCATTCTATTCTTGTTTATCCTGTCCGCTCTGATCCTATCCTACCCTGTCACACCCTCCGATCATTTGTAGTCATCATTCTTTCCTGTCCCATCCTATCCTGTCCTGTCTTATCCTATCCTGTCTTAAGCCCTGTTTCCACCAAACACTTTCAGTATGGTACCAGTGGAACCAAAAGTAACCCTTCAGACATGGTACCTAGACCCTAGCGTTTCCACTGCAAACTGTACCCTTAAATGTGGGCGGGGTTGCTGTCACTCACTGCTCCGTCCAGCACTCACTGTATTTCCTCATTATCAGTGACACAGAGTAAAGTCTGCTCCTCATTTATCATCCACAGAACGAGGCTGCATGCCTACATTTTCAGAACAAAATAAAACAGGCTGCAGTGAGAAGCTCTCTCCATGGGATATTTAAAAATAGGGTGCGTTTAGTCCGTCTCAGGCAAGCTCAGGGATTTAGTGTTGATTTAGCTCGACGCTACGCAACCCTTTTTTTTTCTCAGAGTGAGGATTAGAATATATCCATTTCACATAACCATAACATCTGAAGATTCACTCATTACTAAAAGTGTATGTCATATAAAAACCTAAGTAATGGTCGAATTGTCATATGGAATATTTAAGCTGTGTTGATCAATTCACGTCGTGATCTCATGCATTGAGTACCATTACGTGTTAATGTTCTACCTTAAAAATCCCGGCAGTCAGCCCAGTGAATTAAGTTATTTTTTCTCTGACTCAGGCTGCTGAAGGAGGCAGCAAAACATCCTTATATTTTATAGTTACAATTTACTAACTAGCCTCTCCACAATATGAACTGTGGCTTCTGCCTCAAAACCAGCCACAACTCAGCCCTGAGCAGAGTGACCATCCGCTACTGACCAATCAACGGACTGCAGTGTTCACAGCTCCACCTTTTAGTACCAGATCTGTGTGCTAGGTATCCCAACAGAAGGGGTACCAAAAATGGTAACGGTACGGAACATTGATACCATCCAGAACTTTTCACAGTCGAAACAGAAAAAAGTGTACCAAACTGAACTGTACCATACCGTTCGGTGGAAACGGGGATTTATCCTATCCTATCCTATCCTACACTACCCCATCCTATCCTACACTACCCTATCCTATCCTACACTACCCCATCCTATCCTATCCTACACTACTCTACCCCATCCTATCCTACACTACCCCATCCTATCCTATCCTATTCTACACTACCTCATCCTATCCTATCCTATCCTACCCTACACTACCCCATCCTATCCTATCCTATCCTATCCTACACTACCCCATCCTATCCTACACTACCCCATCCTATCCTATCCTATCCTATTCTACACTACCCCATCCTATCCTACACTACCCCATCCTATCCTATCCTATCCTACACTACCCCATCCTATCCTATCCTATCCTATCCTATCCTACACTACCCCATCCTATCCTATCCTATCCTACACTACCTCATCCTATCCTATCCTATCCTACACTACCCCATCCTATCCTACACTACCCCATCCTATCCTATCCTATCCTACACTACCCCATCCTATCCTATCCTATTCTACACTACCTCATCCTATCCTATCCTATCCTACCCTACACTACCCCATCCTATCCTATCCTATCCTATCCTACACTACCCCATCCTATCCTATCCTACACTACCTCATCCTATCCTATCCTATACTACCCCATCTTATCCTACCCTACACTACCCCATCCTATCCTACACTACCGCATCCTATCCTATCCTATCCTACGCCTACCCCATCCTATCCTATCCTACGCTACCTCATCCTATCCTACGCTACCTCATCCTATCCTATCCTATCCTACACTACCTCATCCTATCCTATTCTATCCTACACTACCCCATCCTATCCTATCCTACTCTACCTCATCCTATCCTATCCTATCCTATCCTACACTACCCCATCCTATCCTATCCTATCCTACCCTACACTACCTCATCCTATCCTTTCCTATCCTACACTACCCCATCCTATCCTATCCTATCCTACACTACCCCATCCTATCCTATCCTATCCTATCCTAACCTACCCTACACTACCTCATCCTATCCTTTCCTATCCTACACTACCCCATCCTATCCTATCCTACTCTACCTAATCCTATCCTATCTACTCTACCTCATCCTATCCTATCCTACACTACCCTATCCTATCCTATCCTATCCAATCCTACACTACCCCATCCTAGCCTATTCTATCCTATCCTTCCCTATCCTACCTTATCCTATCCTACACTACCCCATCCTATCCTATCCTATTCTATCCTACACTACCCCATCCTATCCTATCCTATCCTACACTACCGCATCCTATCCTATCCTATCCTACACCTACCCCATCCTATCCTATCCTACGCTACCTCATCCTATCCTACGCTACCTCGTCCTATCCTATCCTATCCTACACTACCTCATCCTATCCTATCCTATCCTACACTACCCTATCCTATCCTATCCTATCCAATCCTACACTACCCCATCCTAGCCTATTCTATCCTATCCTTCCCTATCCTACCTTATCCTATCCTACACTACCCCATCCTATCCTATCCTATCCTATCCTACACTACCTACACTACCTCATCCTATCCTTTCCTATCCTACATCCCATCCTATCCTATCCTACTCTACCACATCCTATCTTACACTACCTCATCCTATCCTATCCTATCCTACACTACCCTATCCTATCCTATCCTATCCAATCCTACACTACCCCATCCTAGCCTATTCTATCCTATCCTTCCCTATCCTACCTTATCCTATCTTACACTACCCCATCCTATCCTATCCTATCTATCCTATCCTACACTACCCCATCATATCTTACACTACCCCATCCTATCCTATCCTACTCTACCTCATCCTATCCTATCCCATCCAATCCTACACTACCCCATCCTATCCTACACTACCCCATCCTATCCTATCCTATCCTACACTACCCCATCCTATCCTATCCTATCCTATCCTATCATACAATACCTCATCCTATCCTATCCTATCCTATCCTATCCTACACTACCACATCCTATCTTACACTACCCCATCCTATCCTATCCTATCCTACACTACCCTATCCTATCCTATCCAATCCTACACTACCCCATCCTAGCCTATTCTATCCTATCCTTCCCTATCCTACCTTATCCTATCTTACACTACCCCATCCTATCCTATCCTATCCTACACTACCACATCCTATCTTACACTACCCCATCCTATCCTATCCTATCCTACACTACCCTATCCTATCCTATCCAATCCTACACTACCCCATCCTAGCCTATTCTATCCTATCCTTCCCTATCCTACCTTATCCTATCTTACACTACCCCATCCTATCCTATCCTATCTATCCTATCCTACACTACCCCATCATATCTTACACTACCCCATCCTATCCTATCCTACTCTACCTCATCCTATCCTATCCCATCCAATCCTACACTACCCCATCCTATCCTACACTACCCCATCCTATCCTATCCTATCCTACACTACCCCATCCTATCCTATCCTATCCTATCCTATCATACAATACCTCATCCTATCCTATCCTATCCTATCCTACACTACCCCATCCTATCCTATCCTATCCTATCCTACACCACCTCATCCTATCCTATCCTATCCTACACTACCCCATCTTATCCTACCCTACACTACCCCATCCTATCCTACACTACCGCATCCTATCCTATCCTACACCTACCCCATCCTATCCTACCCTATGCTACCTCATCCTATCCTACGCTACCTCGTCCTATACTATCCTATCCTATCCTACACTACCTCATCCTATCCTATCCTACACTACCCCATCTTATCCTACCCTACACTACCGCATCCTATCCTACACTACCGCATCCTATCCTATCCTACACCTACCCCATCCTATCCTATCCTATGCTACCTCATCCTATCCTACGCTACCTCGTCCTATCCTATCCTATCCTACTCTACCTCATCCTATCCTGTCCTATCCTATCCTATCCTACACTACCTCATCCTATCCTTTCCTATCCTACACTACCCTATCCCATCCTACACTACCCCATCCTATCCTACACTACCCCATCCTATCCTATTCTACCTCATCCTATCCTATCCTACTCTACCTCATCCTATCCTATCCTATCCTACACTACCCTATCCTATCCTATCCAATCCTACACTACCCCATCCTAGCCTATTCTATCCTATCCTTCCCTATCCTACCCTATCTTATCCTACACTACCCCATCCTATCCTATCCTACACTACCACATCCTATCTTACACTACCCAATCCTATCCTACACTACCCCATCCTATCTTACACTACCCCATCCTATCCTATCCTACTCTACCTCATCCTATCCTATCCTATCCTATCCAATCCTACACTACCCCATCCTAGCCTATTCTATCCTACCCGAATCCTACCCCCTCCTGTCCCATCCATCCCATCACATTCCAGCCTATCCCACCCTATCCTATCCTGTCATATTCCACCCCATCCTACCCTACCCTAGCCTGCCCTTTCCTTTCCTCCCTTAAGTGCAGGCATTTATTTTTCTCTGATTATCTAAGTTGCATCTCTTAATGCCCATTTATTTTATGTACTCCAATTTACACCATGTTGACCAACTCCCTAGGGCAAATTTTGAGTGTCTGGCAATTAAAGCCCTCAATTCCAATCGATGACATAGTAGCACTCAGGGGCTTCGTGTGCTCACACACACACATAGACACACTCATACACTGTAGCCACTGTTTGCTTTACAGTATACTGTGCACTGTGTTGTCACTTAACAACCTGAGACTATTCCTATCCTTTTCACAGACACACACCACACACACTCACACAGATTCACCTAACGCTGGCTGGCGGTGCCCATTCCTCTGCCAGTCTGTGAGGGGGGAAGGTGTGTGCTGAGCCCTGCAGTAATGCCCCTCAATCTCCCCACTGTGAGCATCTTTGCATACCAAAACAACAAAAACAATTTAGGCAGAAGTGAAATTAGTATAATTGGTGGCAAAGCGGTTTAGCCCACACATCTCACATTTGGGAGGAGGTGATGGAGGCCTCTAAACCCCCACACTGGAAGGAGATGAGGAGGAGGATGAGAGAGGAGGAAAAGGAGGCAAAGAAATATAAAAAAAAAACAATATCATCACACTGGTGTCCTATTTGCACTATGTATGTTTTTAAGAAGTATTGTTATTATCTGGCCCACATGCTTGCACAAGCATCGTAAGAGACAGTCAAGACAGCAAGGCGAAGGTAAAAGGTGAAGTGAGCCAATTTTCCATATCAGAGGTGGTTTGTTTGCCCCGAGCCTGAGTTGTGCCTAAAGTGCCATAACATTACAGCACTCCTACAGATGAGATCAAAGGCTCTAGCAAGGGATCCTCCGTGGTTTTGCTGGCAAGCAGCCGTCCTTTCGCTGAAATATCTTTTCAGGGCTTTCCACACATTGACTGATCACACAAAATGCACTCTTAATAGAGACAGGAAATGCCACATACAAAAACTTCCTTTCTTTCTAAGTATGGGCTAATATTCAGAGATTAAGCTTTCTCGTTAATTATTTTCATTTTAATTAGTAAATCTTAATTAACAATGAACATTTACCCTTAAAATTTTTTGGCTTCGGAATGAAGGAGGGGGGTGAAGAAAGGAGAGAATAAATATGACAATCTTTTTGGGACCTCCGGGCAGGATTACTGATGCAGGCTGCCTTAGTTATTAAACACGTTCTAAATTAAATGCCTCCATGAATTTTGCACAGAAATATATTTTCATAGTTTTGCATGCCAAATGTGACATTTTATATTTCAGATTCATCTCGCTGCAGTAATTTTAGGGAAATGTCATATAAACAAAGATTTTGTCATTTACCAAAGGAAATTACTATGCGTGGCAGGTTTGGCCATTGCTTTCTCTCTCTCTCTTTCTCTCCTTCCCTCTCCCTCTTTTGCCCCCTATTCTGCCTGTGCCGGTTGTTTCAAGTCAGCAAGCCATAAAAAATCTTTATCTCAGTGAAACACAGCAATTTGGGAGATAATCGAATGGTGACTGGGGGGCACAAACGCCAGTCTGAGGAATTATACCACAATCTCCCCTGCATTTACAACCTTCCTCAAAGCCAGTTGTCACCCTGGAAGGAAAGCCCCCGACTGAAGATTCATTACATCTTTAAGCCAGCACGGTGGCATGGCAGCCTCATCCCCAGATGCAACACAACAGCACACTCCTCCCACAGCTGGTGATGCTACCGCTAAAGCTGCAGCTTCCCTCTCTCTTTTCCACTTGGTTCTCTGTTCTCTCCTCTCCCTCTGTTCCCCTTTTTCATCTCCAAAGACTCCTTTTTCCTCCTACTTAGATTCATAAAACCACAGACACCATCCACACAAAGCAGAGGAAAAAAATCTTTATGTACTGTATAAAAAAATGTGGCTGAGTAGTTAGCATACTGTATAGGGAAGCCTTTTGCTCAGCGTTGTATGGTGCCTGCATGTGAATGTGCCTTTGTGTAGGCATGTGCACATACAGCACCCATTAGCGCCATGAAAGGAGTGAAGGAATTTGAAAAACTAGAAAATATGAGAGATAATTTCCCCATTCTCTAACAAGTCCCATTCATCACAGGATTTCACATAATTACATCACTGGGGTGTTTTTGAACAAACAACCCTGCTTTTTTAAGATTTGTAAACACTTTGGGATCAATATCTCCTCCTGTGAAACAAGCCTCTCAGAGATTAAGAGGTATGTCACTTCCTGTTTGCGTGCTTTCTTTTTCCAATGAATGTGTGTTTCTCGGTTCACAGTCAGAACGGCTCACAGATCTTACCTGCCACCAGGGCTGTGACACTGAAGAGGAGGATGCTGGGAGCTCTGTCATCTGGCCATATTTGGCCGTGGTTTCCTCTTGGCCTTCCCCCAGCGCTCTGAGTGACGGGCTTTCAATGGTTCTGCTGCTACATACACAAACACACACACACACACGTATAAAACACACAGGAACACAAGAAGCTAACCCTGTTAACAGCCACCTGCATTTTGGACTCTCTGTTGTTCCACTCTGTAGCCAACAGCAGCTCAATCTAATAACACCACAACAAAACACTTTCCACTGGGTCCCTCTCTCTCTCTCTCTCTCTCTCTCTCTCCCTCTCTCTCTGCCTTTCTCGGCCTTTCAATCTTATCAGTGGTAATGTAATAAGCGGTTGCTTCGCTCTGTCTCCTCGCCACCTCTCTTAATTCCTCAAAATAAAGCAATATCACAGGGGCCCTGGCCCGCCTGTGACTGGGGATAAGATGCTTGTAAAAGGAAGGATAATTCAGCAAATAAATGCTCGGCATCAAAGGCAGGCACTGGCTCTTTCTTTCCTTTCTCTCCCTCTCTCCCTCCTCACTGTTCGCCTATCAAAAGTATTACATGTGCTTTCATCAGTTCACAACAAGGCACAATGTGCTTCCTAATGCAATTACTCGACCTCCATTAAATCAGAAACAGTGGAAACAAATGAATTACACATTTGTTACAAAAACCACAAGTCAGCTCCGCGTCTCTCCTCTTTATTTTTTTCTCTTTCATAAGCGTAGGGAGAGAAAAAGTGAAATCATTTCTCATTAAATTTCAGGCAGATGTAGCCCTAGGTGATGCATAGAAAGTCTCCCATGTCTAATAGCCACCCACCATTGATATCAGAAGGAATTTACAGGGTTCAAGGCTGTCGAGAGGAGGTCATCTCGCTAAACTCCGAACCACATTCATCTGACAGGGCTGGTGTCCGACTACCACCCACCCACAAAACAACCAAACACAAGAGAAGATACTGATGTGTACAGTAGTTTCTTGATTTTATCATGTCAGCCAGCGTGGTAGTCCATAATTACTAAAAACTTAAACATGCTAAGCTGATTGCCCACAGGGCTCTGGCTACGAAATTTGATGTGTGATCTCAGACTAAAGTGGATGGACCCAGGAACTGATGCGCCTCCAAGCCCAATGACATGGACAGATTTCCACGCCCTGGAGCCATACTACCCACAATGCAATGCCCGTCGACAGGAGAAGCCATGCAGAGGACATATGAATTACATGCCTTCTTGAATGTCAGTGGGAATACAAATGCTTTTCACACAATTAATGATTAGAGTCATGTGACATCAATTGTACATATGGAGAGAAATATGAAATGGGCTGGACTCACCACTGAAGCAGCGCGTTCAGCCTGGGCTGGGGCGCGTCTCTCGCTGCCTCGTCACAGTCTCTTTGTGAATGAGGCTCCTTTGAAATATTAAAGTGGATATGTTAACAAACACTGCTAATGTGTTAACCGTCATTAGCATTATCAGCTAATTGACAATTTAATTTAAACCACATCATTCTAAATTACGATGTAAGATATTAGTAATTTCTGTGACTGGCTGTAATGAAATATTTTTAAAGATGAGCGCTTAAGCATCAGAATTTCACTGGCTTATGTTATGGAAAATGTAAGAAGAAAGAGTGTGTTTGGAGGAATGTGTTGAGCTTGTAAAAGGATCTATAAACACCATACAGTCCCCGAATTAATGCCCTGTGGGCTGTTCCTAAAAAAGTAACACATCCTTCATACTGTACAGCATATATACAGTACACATGCCTTTACCTCAACGTTCCCAGCGAAGAAGGCCATTAGTCTCTTCTTTCTCTTTGCCCACTCACTCCTCTTCAGCGGTCCCTTCTGAGCCACTTGCTGAAAATACGTGTAAATACACATGCACACTTTCTTTGGATGCAGCTTTATGAAACAGTGCAGTGCACCATAATGGCAGAATTAAGCACAAGGAGCAACTGTAATGCAATCTGCAGGCAATCGATACTGAGCCAGGCCCTAAAGACATGTAGCGTTTGATGAGTATTTCTGCCGGTTTTACATTCAGTCAGCACATTCACACTCCCCATTCAGACGCATTGACACTGCTAAGTGACAGCGTCTCGCCCTGTAGAGGCTTTGTACGGCAGAATAGAGAAAGAAGAAAAACACTATTATTTTTAAAATAGATGTGAAATCTCTGGTGGATAATGTGCTTTCAATGGGAGGTGGGTGTGGAAACAGTAGGAGAGCGCATACATATTATGGCAGAATAAGATAACACTGATCCCAATACTGATACAGTACACAGTAGATGCCGCTGATTATCCAGTACGGGAGGATGAGTCAACTGTTGCTGTGGCTTCCAAGTGATGGTGAGACATTGTTGAACCATTTTTCCCCAATTACGTTTACTTTCTATTCATATAATTTGATACTCCTTCTCTCTTTTCAAGTGAGATTAGAACTAAAAATACAGTGGATAGAAGTTCTGCATTCTTTCTATATATGCGTTAATGTTTGGGTTTCTTTGCAATCTAGATTTGCCAACACAATGGAAACCCCATGTTCTTGTATCCTCTCCCATTCCTCTTCCAACTGATGGAATACAAACACTTGTTTTGAAAGAAGCTTCAGATCTTAACGCTAGTTCAAAATATCCCTACTCCCCGGTCGGAAAATAAAAAGTAGTCACGCTCTATTTTTTCCTGAAAAGACCATAAGACGGGTAAAGAACCACGGAAATTCAGCTTCTGTCAGAAACAAATATGCATAATAAAGCACAACAAAGTTCAAAGACAGAACAAAACTGTCTCCACAAATAAGTTAATTGTGTGAGGATATCATATGTAGCATAGATTATACAGTTGAAAATCCATGCACTCATTCTGAGCTGAGGATGAATGAGTTACCTAACCCTGAATACATCTTCTACAAAAAGCAATTTCACATGAGTGCATTCAGCTCAGATTCAGACCATCTGCACTGAAAATGAAATGCAGAACTTTTATAAAGGTAGCGCTGGGGAAAAAAAAAAAGGTTGGGGACAAAAAGTGGAGCAAATATGGAAAGAAAGAGAAAGAAAATTAGTAAGCCGAGGATGTAAGACACGTACGTAAACACACGTGAACAGACAAAACGGATACATGCACGCACGCACATGCACACACTCTGTGTCCATTAGCCAAAGCCACTGATACACAGCATAATGGACACGGCTGATGTGCTGGTGAATATGGGATGATGACACAGATATTCCTCTTTGTAGCCCTGACCTGCTGCAGTGAAAGGCTGCCAAGCGTGATCATGTCAGGCCGCACACGCTCCCTCAGCTGCTGGGCGTAGTGGGGGATCACCTCCTCAACCGTCCTCGCTGCAAGAAATAATACAGAGGCATCACAAACCTTATAATAAATATAAAAAATAAAACAATACTGCGGCAAAATACATAAATATTTGATATTATGTCACATGTCCTATCATGTCCACAAAAAAAATCTGTGGAAATAAAATACTGTCCAGAGACAAAGAATTGTACAAAAATGTATACAACTTTCTCGATAGCTTTAATGATTGATTTTTATGTAGTCAAAATAAAACACATTTTACACTATCATATTAACCTTAATAGTTTAATACTACAATACACGTCTCTCCAAAAAAGAAATCAAATATAAGACACAAATAAAAGCATAGCATTACTTTTTACAGTGCTCTCTCTGCCCATTACCATCCTCCCAGCTTCGAGTCCAGCCTCTCCTCCCAGCCCAGCACTGGCCCCAGCCTGGGTTTTGGCAATGGTTTGGGCCTGGGAGGGCCTGGAGCCCGAGGCATCACCACCACCGTGGAGCAGCAGTCGCCGCTGAAGCACCGGATCACCCGCCTTCACCTCCAACACCTCCTCATCCCTGGAGGCTAGCAGCGTACCTGGAGAGATACGCATCAGTGGGCATGCACAGACACGCACACAGATACACACACACACACACAACCAGAAACACACATGCATACACATACTGATGGATGTGCATACTTACCACAACGAGAAACAGATACACACTCACATGGATGAGTATGTATATACAGACATTTATTCAGGTGGACAATCTGAAACACTAACTCACAAATACAATGTGAACATTCACAACACTAAAGTACCAAAGCTTTTAGTCCTCAAATCCTGATCTTGACAGAACCTTAGTTCTACGTGGGCATTAAACGTGGACCACATTAGCTTGTCTTTTTTTTTTTTTTTTTGCTAATATGCTCGCAGTTGTTAATTCAAGCAAAATCTTTGGTCTTTAATGGAAATATTTCATAACATTCATCCGAAAATTAGACAAAATGCATGACTGGAATTTAATAATCACAGGTTTGTTTGTTTTTTACTTAAGAGCAGATGTAGAACAGGGTAAGGTTGAACTGATGCTGCAGAACTGAGTACATGTGTCTGTGTTTCTATGCACAAATCAAAGTAGTATCTATTTGCATATTGCTGTGAATAACTGCTGTGTTTTTACGTGGCTAATTTGATGTGAGAAAAAAAAAGGCACCAGCATTAAGCATTTTTACTCACCAACCTCCAAAATAACTTACAAACAACAAGCCCATACACTGAAAAAAAGTTTTTGTTCTCCAACATATGTGCATATGTGAACTAGATTCTAGTTATCAACCTTGAATCCATTACTGAAAGCAGAAAAGCACCATCTACAGTAGCTAACCTGCTTGCAGTGCGTCTTTTTAGTTTTGTTGCACCGCCTCGTTGGTAGAAAGCAAGAGGTTTTCTTTTTAGCATCTGTGTATTCGACGTGTGCAGTCCAATATGTGCAACAGCCAAAGCTGTTATCACTGCCTAATGCTTTTCACATAGAAGCTGATATCAATGCCTAACGCCTCACAGAGAACTAGAATGAATAGCATACCAATTCTGCGTTCTTTCATCTCCGAGCCAAAGCAATAGAATCTATCGAGATAAAGAGGAAGAACTGAAGATCTTGGAAACAGAGGGGGATTTCTCCAGGAATTTGTTTTCTGAGAAAACGTCTACAGCACTGGCCACTGTCCATTTCATTAATACTTTGTCATATTCATGCTCTTTCTTGTGAAATGTGCATGTTGCTTTGTGGCAGACTGTAAAAGCTGAGACAAAAGCCTGACAAGCAGTCGCAAAATGTCAGGATCAGTAGTGACTGATACACTGAGCTGGTTCTGCAGCTGCAAAGAAGACTTGCGGCCTACACCGGTGGGAGGCATCCATACAACAGCATAAGGTGATTGTCTTCAAGTCTATTGTAGCTTGGTGAAGTGCTTACTGGCACTCACCGCAGTTGGACTCCAACAGTACAGAACTAAGAGCTCTCTCTCTCTCTTCCTCTCTCTCCTTCCTTCCTGGTTTCTCAGCCTATTGCACGGAGGAACTGTTAATCCAAGATCCTCTTTACTTTTTCTGTGGGATTTCATGAACATTCCAAGACAATGGATGGGGCTGCTAATCTCAGTGGTACAGCTAAATCCGAGACAATGGCAAATAATACAAGCCAGCTAAATTCTACCGTGTTGAAGCGGGCCTAAACCCATCACTTGTGCGCTGGAATTACAAGGGAGATGTGCGTCATGTCAACAGGATCTGGTGCGACTGTCTTCACCCAGAACAATGCTAAGCTTAAACCACCTCAATGTTGCCTGGTTGGCTACATATTTAAATGAAACTGAGCTAATGAGAAAAGGCACGCCTACTGTGAGACAATGGCTGTGCTTGGAAAGCACCGACTACAAGTGAAGGTCCATTTCTAGTCTGAGTCTTTGTTCTGTGTGAGTGCTGCTTTCAGTATTAGTGGAAAATGTAGCATCTTAATTGTGTCTGGGTTGTTTATGGTTTCACTGTCTTGAGCTTTTCTTAAAGACACAGTACCTTTAAACTTTCGGATTCAGTGGTCATGCTGTGGTCACTATTTCAAATGGTAACTTTGCTAATTTGGTCAATATATCACAACCGTTCTGAAGTGTGTAAACAGAATTAATACACTAGATCTTAACATTTACCAGCAGTTACACACACATCTGGAAAAAGTATATTAACATATGCTCCTGACAGGAAAATAAAATAGGACATGTCATTTAAATAATCTCAAGGGATTAAAGGAGCACTACATGTCCCAAAATTTAATTCTTAATTATTAAATTAAATTCATGCAATATAAAAGTAAAGTAATTGTTTTAAATATAAGTTTAAAAACTTATTTTTGCTATTGTGATTAGAGCAAACCAATCAGCTGCTTCTAAATTACCAAGGAACAGGAGTACAGCAATACAGGGAGACATACCCGGTATATTTATGAAGGTGTCGTCCTCATCCAGCAAGGCAGCCATTCTTTGGTACAGCCTATTTTCATCAGCATTCAGTATTGCTACAAGTCAAAACAATTATAAAATGAGTACACCCTCAAAGGTGCTGGAAAATTACATGCATCTGTGTGCTTCAAAATTACTTTCTACTTATCAGACAAGTCAATCTAAACCACATCTTAACATGCAAACCGGAGATATTAGCCGTGGCTGGAGAGGGGTGAAAATCAAGTGTATGCAGAGGGGTAATGAAATAGGAGCATTAACATGCCTGTTAGCCGGCCTGTCATCATGTGATGAGATTTGGTTTGGCGAATCCTTTGATATTACACGGCAGTGATATCCAAAAGATACAGGTGAAATGGCTTCTCCATTAATAGCCATGTTTCATTATAACATGCATATTACTTGGCTCCCAGGAGCTCGCTTTTAATAGGCCTACTTTAGGAGGGGGCTGCAAACTACTGATGTGGCTCTGCGTGTGTCATTTGACAGGGGAAAGAAAAAGCCACAGTGAAATGAAAACTGACCAATGATACGTGACCTTCGTCAATGACAGTGAGTTGGGTAGCCAATCTTGTGATGCCATCACTTGGTGTATTTACATAGACTGTCCTGCCGTCACAAATGGCGGCCTGAGACTAGTGATCTCTCTCACCTCACTTTAATGAACCGAGGAGAACTATTATGACAGAGAATGGCATACTTAATTCCAGCTCATCTTCAGCGCTGACCCCAGCCGTCCTGCAATGCCTTGGGTCTGTCTGCTCTGCTGACGACGGGTCAAAGTAATTTTGGGCACATTTATTTCCTGTGGAAAGTGCGAGAGGCAAGAGAATGAGAGAAAGAGGGGTTGGGAGTTTGTGGGAGGGGGTGTTGGCGGGGAGGAAAGAGGGGAGTTGTACAGGTTCAGGTTAGTGGTTATTAGAAGCACATGAAGCGAAATGTTAATTTTGAAACCCACACTGTCGAAGGGCAGGGGCAGCGGCTGCTACCAGATAAGGCAGAGCCAAGATGAGACAGGAGTACAGAGGCAGAAAGAGAGAACTGGGAAAGAGACTGCTGGGTTTCTCTGTGCACCTCTCCACGGCCTGCGGTGCTCTGGGGCCTAATTAGCATGCCGCAAAAGGTCACGGCAGGCAATCTCTTAAATACGACTGCCATATGTTTGCCGTGTTCAAAAGGAACTAATGAGAAAGTCTACAAGCTCAAAAGTACCTGGAATTTCAAAGACAATACCTTCTAAATACTCCGAGGTCAGCGGCCTAGAGGACCGGGCAAGTTTGGAGGAGCAGATCCAAAGGAAAATAACCTGAGCCCATGTCTCATTGACTTCTTATTAGCAATCACTGACCTATGGGTATCAAGTCTGCTCCACAGAGTTTATGGGAATCCAATGGCTCCGGGGCTCTTTCTATTAAGGGTACACCCCACCAAGCAGCTTTCTTAACCCCAAATCATTCTCATTACAGGCCTTGAATATTTCACTCCAATCTAAATTGCTTTACTTGTATTTCTCAGGTTGTGGGGCAAAAAAAAATGCATGGTGCATTAAATCATGTTATATATTCCACACAAGGATCGCCTTTATAGAAGTCTGTGGGTATCAGCGCTTGGACGCATAAAAATGTGAGTAAGTGTGTTTGCATAAGCACCACTGGCCCACTAGGCCACTGCCCAAAAAAGCTCACATGGATTCTTTCGTGCTCATATGAAATATCTTGCATGAGGTTTTTCACACTCCTGTCCTCACTCGAAGTTAAACAGTCCGACTGCAAAACTTATTAAACGAGGAGCAGCCGTATGACTCCTCAACGGCGCCATAAATTGACTGTGAAATTCACGTGTTAAATCCCTCCACATCGTTAACAAAGAGTTTGAACAATTTCTCCGCAAATAGCTCTGAGGTTATGAAACCCTTTTTTCAAACACAAATTTGCATAATGGTGGTAGCTTCGTGGATCGCCTTTTTGAATCATATCTGTGATTTACCTAAATAGTCTGGCTGTCCTCCAGTTCATCTCTTTAATGAAAATTTCAATTCTCTGTTCTTATATGCATATTATCAATAACTAGCACTTCTTGCCTGCTAACAGAGAATAAGAGATAATGAAAGATTTTGGTGAAGGCCAAATAGAAGTGTCACAAACACTGGAACATTCTGCCTTCGTGATCACTGAACTGTTATGCATATTCGCACTTACTAATGAAAAAGTGAGGCTTATTTTCATGCTAGCAATTTATAGTTTGTTTATGTAAATCCTATATTGGGTGCAATAAAGTTATAAACATGACACTGTAGATTTAAAATGTATTACATTTTCCTGAGTTCTAATATCAATAAACTACCATATGGCTAAGTTCATTTTGTATGCTTTAAGGGGAAGGCAAGTGGCCTAATTTGCATTTGCAATTAATGGAACAAAAAGAAGAGAGGGAAAACAGTGACTTAACTCATCTTTCATCATCAGCATGTCAATATATGTGGAAAAAAAGTGTCTATATCGATACGCTAAGAGACAGTGGACCTTGTATTCCCAATAAAACAACCTTCTGAGAATTAGGGTTAGTTTTGTTTTCTTAATTTGAACTTTAAATTGAATTTTGTGGCAGAACATATTGTATGTAGAGATCATTTTAGTGTGTAAACCAATTTTAATCTTCTTCTTCTCTACTGCTTTTTACATTTCTGTTTTGTTTTTGTTTTATGATAAGAATATAGGAATGGAAAAAGCCAAAAACAGTTGGAATTATAGATGATATCAGGCAATCTACTATCAACATACTGTATGATCTTATCTAAGACAACATAATGATGTGTTTTAAATACATTTTATGAACAAGTTTATTTCATATCATGGTGAGTGGTAACATGCTGCATTTTCATTTTGAAACTCAAATTGCCCCAAAACATGCATTATAAATGTACTGTATCAACAACAACAGAATGTATCACCCTTCGACTGTCGATGTAAAAGACTGAGCAGTAAAAGGTACAATAAATTAATGAGTCAACATGAGATAACCTTTTCCAATTCCAGTATTACTCTCACTTGTCTGTAGTTTAACAGTAGAAAGTTGTGTCTCCCCAAACAGAGGCAACCTGACGCTATAGGTCTTTGATCTCGACTGTGATCAAGAGGAAAAGAGGCATGGACAGACACAGACAGCCAGAACAAGCCGACTTTCATTGTCATATATATCTGAAATATGACCTCAGATTTGACTGTGATATAAGAGTGAAAAACAAAACAGAAACAAAGATGACTGACTTCTGCAACTGTTGATTGCTTTGCTAAAGCCGTTATCTTAAGCCAGTGAATAAGTCTTTTTAATCACTGGTTTAGGTTTAGCATTTATCTCCTATATCATATACGTTATGTTTATGGTCTGACTTTCTGACCTCATGGAAAATGTTTTTGTTAACATGCTGGCCAGTTCCACGCACCGTTCTTAAATGTAATCCTACCTCTTGTGCATAAAACATCATGACAATAATTGATAATAATTACTAGCCATGCACAGCAAAAGCAAAATAAACCACATTAAATCAAGAATCTTACATGTGACTCATCCCTGAGAAAACTGGCACGCTCGCAACCTTGAACGCATCCTAATTTACCATCCCATTCCTCAAGAGTTCTCCCTGACATACTGAATTATAAGGGGGCATATTCGTATGCCTGATTGGCCTTAAGCCGTGTTTCGGGGGCGTTGTGAGTACACCACACAGACAGCGGATCGGCTTGGTAGCGTAGTAGCGTATGTAAATGCACTCTCCTATGACTCCAGCCCACCACAAGGCATGTAGCCGAGAGTGGGAGTCAAGGCTGATTGTGTCGAGGGTACTTCTAGATAGAGATACAACACCCACTACTGTAGCGTTCTCCAGCGGAGGAAGAAGTTATACGAGGGTTGCTTGTTAGGACACGCTTGCCTTGGAATGCAGGGACCAAGGGCCCCCCGAATGGAGAGAGAGAGAGAGAAAGAGAGAAAGAAAGAGGGAGTGAGAGAAAGGTTAGATCAGGAACACATCTACTGTCAACAAATTTGAGGCTAATGAAAAATGAAGCTTCACCTCTTTCTTTGGCAGGGGCTTGCAGCTCCATTTTTTTTGGGTGAGCTGCAAGGGTGCTATCTGGCCTGTCACCTCGAATTTCTCTCCCCAGCCAAACCGGAGGAACAGAAAGCTCGGTGCTTCCTCCTCCATCGAAGGCTGGGTTTTCTATGCCCACCAGAGCAGCTCTCTCCTCTCTCCCTGACAAAATAAGTAGAAACATAAATAAAAATACAAACACTGACATGAAGGGGCAACACAACAGTTAGGTCAAAGTGACTCATAAAAAAACAAAGCACATTTAATGGCAATGAAATGTTTCTACTGGTGATTTCTCTGCCCCAAAATGTTCAAGCGCATCCTCCTCGAATGACACTAAAACACAATTAGGTTAAAATTAAATCAGAATCTTGCAAAGGAGGAGAAAAAAAAGAGAAGAAGAAGAAATGATTAAAATAATTACAAATTGCGCCCTGACAAGCAAGAGCAAAATTTAGCCCAAAGCCATTTGTCTGTAATTAGTTAATTAATCCTTACACAAATTATGAGCAATAACTCATCAAGCAGGACTCACCCATCAGAAATTCAGCCGACTTGGATTTCTTCTGCTTAGGTTGCTGCAGAGCCTTCTGCTGTAACTTCTGGAGGGAAATTGTTAAATGAATAAATTAGCTGCAGAATGAAGATCATCATTTATGATCCGCAACTAACGCAGTATTTTAAATATGGGACGACACTAAAATGTCATTTAATTTACATCGCCGCTAAAGGGGTCAAGCACTAATTGAACAACAGGAGTGGAAAAGAATTTAATCATAAATAGATAAGAAAAGTTGACATGAATGTGTAATGAAGGTCACATTAAAATACTTCCTCCTTGTTTCTAAAATGAATGGGCAACAACACTCTCTCCTGGAGAATTATGCATTTCTTACACAGGCTGTATGAGAGTACACAGTCTTGGTGTGCAAATGAGTATGGAAATCCAGGCACACTTCTCATTACTTCCATTCACATGAACTCAACCTAAAAAAATCTCAAAGGAGAGGAATAAAAATAGTCTTTAAATAACGCCATGTCAGGCCCCTTGTATGTCGAAAATGAAATAGTTATTTCATAATAGAGGTAATGTGTAAAGCATGATAAATACAAATGTAATAAAAATTCTATGTATCTATGTATCTGTCTTTCTGTCTGTCCATACATGCTAGGTCGACACTATTTGGACTTGTAGGTGGTCCACACTGGCATGAAATGGAAAGAAAAAGGAGGAATGTATGAAAGCATGTATGGGTTCCTTTGAAATTAAGAATATGTGGAACAAACTCTGCAGTCCCACATTTCTCTCATTTCTGCGGACGAGCAGAACAATAAGAAAGCTGAGGTAATAGGCATAAGTAGTTGTTTTTGTTATGGATATGTTTACATAAGAATGCACCATATAAAAGAGCTCCCTTGCTCAAAGCGTATGGAGCTTTTTAAGCATCATTTTATGCAGATTTCAATGATGAACTGTGCTCATGCCCATGAACAGCATGTATTTGTATACAATATTTAATTTCAAAGGCAAAATCAAGGGGCAGAATGGGTGGGGGGGCTTATTTCAACTCTAAATGACAGAGCAATTAAAATAGAGAAGGACTACTTCCAGACCAATCTGGTAAGAGGAGTTTTTGTAAATCTGTTTTTACATTCAACAAGCCCTACAGCAAGACATTCATTTATACCACTGAGATTAATGCTTATCTAATTGTAACTTATTTAAAAACCATTTTCATTTCGACTGGGTACCAATCAGTTTTTCTGAGTTTCACATACTGTGCAGTATGAGGCTGGCAAAGTCGGCATCAGTGGTGATTGTCTCCCTGTGTTTTCTTTCATTTGCTTATTTTCATTTCGTCAGACACACACACCTTTCTGCAAGACAAATATTGTTTGGGTGCATATGCAAATTGAGAAACTCCCTGAAACAATTATGGGAAAATTAATCAGGTAATTTTTACTAATAAAAAAATATGCACACAATCACCATTTGCTTTGTATTATACCGGGCTAGTTTAACAATATTGTGCTGTAAAGTGAAGAAGCCATTTAAATAAGCTACGTGACATTTGCATTCATTATATGGTATTAAATTTACAGACAATTTGCACTTACAGACAATTCCAAAAACAATAACGAATACATTTCAAATAATGTTCCTCTATAGTGAATTCACTTTTCACTCCATACTGTAAGATTGTTGTTCGGTTATTTAACAACACACACTGTGAAAGTTATTTTATGAGTTGATACATTATTTTGCCAAAGTAATTAATCATCAAATTGGAACAATGAAGGAGGATAACACTCTTTATTAATTATTGCTTTTGCCCTGAGGGCTAAAGGCACTTTGGAGAGATCAAAGGAGAAATCACATTACGTTTTATCTTAGGCTATATAAATGTATTTTGTTTATCGCCCTAATTACTGCACAGAATAATCTAGAATATCTAGAAAAGTGTAACGTATAGCTGCCTTCATATACATAATTCAGACATTGCAGTGTAACAGCAATTTTAAGAATATTACTTGAGATTTTTTTTTCTATAAAAGTTTTTATAGTCCTCTTATTCTCTCCCTTATGTAACTGTCATATCAGTTCATTCTCCTCTGGGCACCGTTTTGTTTTGCTCCCATTTTTAACAGTGCCCATGTTTCTCACTATGCAAAGTAAATGAGCTCCATGTCCTGCAAATGTCAATACGTCCTCTGATTACTATGAATGTATTCTTGCCTTAAGTTCTGTACCAGTGAAAAAAAGACCCTGGTAAACACACAAGGGAAGGAACACAGAAGGAGTACAGTACATACACCCCGGGCCTAAAGCTTTGGGTCATTGTCACTAAAAATCTAATCCACACAGCTCCATGTGAGCCTCTCTGTCTAGAGAGCTAAGAAAAATGCCTGGTTCTCATCTCGTTCCCTGGACCCCACTGACATTGACAGCATGCTCCTTGTAATACAAGGACTGTTGTTTAATGTGCCATAACCGGATGGAACATGCAGATGTTGCATTTCTGAAACGATAAACAACAATTCAATCCTGAGGAAAAACATGTATCATAGAGGTTCATGAAAAAAAATGGGTTTTTAGAGGTAAGAAATGCTGTTCAATACTGTGATGGCAGCAGGGTAAACTGACCCAGTGCAGGCAGATATTTACACGTTTCTGTCATATTGCACATAAATGTTAAATTCACAGTGCTGCAACAAAATCTTGTGCCAAGAAATTTGGGGTATATTACAACATACATATACAGTGGCACACATAATAAGCCCTGAGTTCATTCTCCTGTCATCTACAAGCATCTATGCATGCTCCCTTAAACTGTCACACTTTCCTCATCTCACTGTGCAGCACACAAACTGCTTACTGTGCAGTCAGCATGAGAGAAAAATCATTTATAACTGGTGACAAAAAAAATCCATGACTTTTTTTCTTTCTTTCCTTAAATGTGATTGTTGTCAAAAGGAATTGAGCACAACAATGCCTTGTTCAGTTCTTGTTGCATTCAAAGGCATAGCTAGAAGGGCTTGGGGAAGACCGCTCGCTGCTAGGGGCTGGTGGGCACAGACCAGCTAGAAAGTGAATTTTGCATACTGTACGGATCATCGCCCAGTTCAGCCCAGTCACATTGAATCTGCCATCAACCAATTGTGCTTCATGAAACCGTCAACCCTCATTTACGTCTGCCTGTTTTCTTCCCCACGCAGCTGTAAACAAGGCCCCAGCTTTGAGCTGTCTTCCTCTGTCCCTGTGCGCGCTGCTTGCCAGGGGAGCGTAGACAGCAAAACCTCGTCTTCACAGAGCTACTTGAAGCTACCATTTCCAGACAAGCAGCCTGTGCGTGAGGCATAAGGAGTCAAGGACGAGAGTGTTTCTAGAAATGACAAGAGTTTTGAAGCTTTACATAGAGAGTTCTAATTTGTACTTAAAAATCCATAATATTTGGTTTGTGTTTGTGTTTCTTAAAGTGGCACTGATCAGAATTTGAATGTGATCAAATGTGCAAGTGAATGAAATCATCTCGTCTTAATATGAATATATGTGTGAATATACTGTGTGTCATAATGGGTTGTAATAAAATGATAAAAGGCATAATAAAGATGAGACTAGATGCCTTGCTAAATCAATACAGACATTAAAGTTGATTTTGTTTTCCTGTTTATAAAGTCTCCTTTTATCTTTCAACATAATAGAAATGACCACATCAATAAAATGTCATAGGAATAATGAAAATTTCTGCAAAGCCTCTTTATTTAAATCACTACAGATAAGGTTAGCATTTTGTTTCAAAGGCACACAAAGCCAATTCTGCCCTTAAAATGTGAAACCATCTTAATTTATAGAGCAGCTTTATATGTGCACGGTAATTGTGACCCACCAAACAGTTTCTTATTAAACAACAACCGCGTCAGTTGGTGTAGACAGAAAACATAATTAGTATTCAAGCTTAATTAATCTACGCTGGCCCCCTTTAAGTGAATTAGTCAATTATTTATGCATGTGTGCTCCTTTGATGCTAACAGATTATGTATGTTACTGGGGAAAAAAAACCTTGAAAAATGACTTTGAAAACTTTTCACCATAAAATGTCACTACAAGCTTCTGCGCTGACTTAGAAATGTCAGTGAAGAGCATGAATGCTGAATGATTATGGGGGAAAAAAGCTGGACTAAACTGTGAAACTTCTATAAATTCTAATTATTGCCAAATCACCATGCCAGACATGTCAAGGAAACATTGCAATTCATTGTCTGAAGTCCAGAGCAAAAGACAAAAATAAATCAGCCAAATATGTACTTTTTGTGTGCCCTAATCCGTGGAATGGAAATCTAACACAGGTCGGATCAAGGTCTTTCCTGGGATCATGGGAACTCCTTGGGATTTTCAAGAGCCTTTTTGTTTTTACCCTTGAGAACCAGGCACTGGCCTCTGCACCCCTCAATCCCCCATTGAGAACCCAGAGGCAGCACGGAGGAATGCTAAATGTCAATGGTCAGACTGCACCAGCACCTTCAGTGAGAGAGATGGAGGTACAAGGCCTGACCTCTTTTGTGTTCAGCTACGCTTGCTATGAGGGGCCAAAAGTGAAACTGTACTCACATTGCTAAAGGTGTCCATCTCCGCAAACTGCGAAAGATCATCACTGGCTGACCCTGATCTCTGAACAATGGCAAGGCCTGCAAAACAGAATGTGTGAAAATACAGTGAGAGATGTGTCAGAACAAATCAGATAAATCTAATGTTGCACGGCTCCCACAAATCTGACCTGCACTTACGGAGAATCTGTAATTGACATAAAACTTTAAATTTGTCTTATAATTCAAAGTTTGTTGATGTTATTGTAGCTAGAATTTGCAAAAAAAGCTTTTAATAGCTTAGTGCGCAGCTCAAAATCCCTCATTCCATGCAGCATTACACTATCTCTCCCCGCTTGTGTGTTTAAACCTGTTATCTCTGCAATGCATCTCACAGAATAAAGGACAATAAACACCATTTATTATCACAGATAACAAATTATTTGCCCTGATTATTCAAATAGTTTATTCATTTACATCTGATACAATATCATTTGGTATTTTTATCGTCCTTTTCCTATGGTAATTCACATGGCTTGCACAAGTTTCTGCTGAAATAGCAAAACAAACCCCAGGCAAAATGTGAAAGATTATCCCATACCATGCGAGCTAGGATGAAATGCTATACTTTTTCACACTGAACACTGCTCCACTGGGTGTGATTGAAAAACATGTAAAGCTATTGAATCTGTGGTTTGTATATGTGAGGGGAAAATGAGTGTTGTAACAAGTGGGCCAGTGTTTTTGTAATTGTTTCAAATTACACTCTGCGTAATAACTCAGTGAAAGCAGAGCCAGTGTGCGGTCCGTACACATTAACTAGGCAAAGACCACAGGATATCCATGCACCTTATCGCGGCCCACAAAAAAACTTGATTGTGTAAACAACTGTGGAGACTAAAACTCCTTAGCTATATTTCCAGCTGTGTCTATTTGTGTCCAACGGCGCTTATCACCAGTTACACAAAAGAAGGATAATACTTTTAGATAAAGAGGTACTTTGCAGCATTTCCTTTACATGTGTATTTTATTGAATTAAAGACAGCCTTGAATTCCTGTTTTTCATTTGCTCAACTGTTTTTCTGGGTTACTAATAGAGATGTGTGTGTATGTGTGTGTATGTGTGTGTGTGAACGTTTTATACAGGCTGTAAAACTGCGATGTTGTGAGAAAAATAACTACATTAGCTGTTAAAACTGCATGCCTCCTGCCAAATACTGGCTCCCTAACCAATGAGATTGCCAACATCATTGTTAACCACATAAATGACTGACTCAGTTTTCTGCTCGAGGTTCAGGCTTTCTGTCAAAAAGTCATTGCAAAATTTCGACAGTAAGTGCAACAAACCCCCAAAGTCCTACACAGTATGATGTGCTTGCTGGACTCGAGTTAGTCCCAATCCAAAGAGATAGCCGCACAAGGGTTCACTTCTGTGCAAAAATTATCTCATGTGCTAACTAAACAGTACACCCATGCAAACACGCACTGCCAACAGCAGCCAGCGTGCAGCGGAATCATCTATACAGGGTCTCTTTACAGATGTATTTGTTTCTGACCCGTACGCCACAGCACTGTTTCCCATGTTTGATCTCAGCAACATGCCAGGAATAAGCATCTGTGGTCAGAGTTTAACAGCAGAAAGACAACACTGCTGTCAATTGATTGCTGTTATCTCAGCAAGATGCTGTACATGGCTTTTTCTAGTCCTTCTCTCTGCACAAACCAGTATTTAAGGGTTTTTAAAATGATGCAAAATTTTGTATAAACCGAATCACCATGAAGTTGCGCTGAAAACAACAATCACTTTCAAGTGGACAACTGGGAATTGATTATGTCTGTGGTTATTTTCAGCTGTAACTGTATGTTTAGTTAAACATGGTAGTCTGACCTATCTGACGTTTCTGCTGTGCTTATTTTATGTACTGTGATGCTTTGCTAGCATCTTTGATAAACCAAATCTACCAGCACGGAAGCTAAGTAATGCAAAATGAATTTTAGCTATATAAAAAAAAACAATCTTTACTGCTTTACCTTACCAGTCGAGGCAGCGGTAGACCAGCAAGTCCCCTGTTGTGCAAAGTAAAATTACTTATTGTCAGTGGAGTCTGGTGTCTTTGAGATAACGGCTCCATTCCCTTTCGAAAAAGGCTGTCTGACAGTAAGGCAAAGCAGTGAATATAACCTAAACAAAGCGTACACTTAAAACTGATTCTGAGTTTTTAGGTGGGACATTTTTTAGGGGGCTAAAAACATATTGAGGCGTGCACTGTTTCATTTAATGTACGCAACGCAGAGGTTTTCTACACGAAAGTTACTGTAAACAAACATTATGATTCATTTATATCTCCTTCAATCACTGGCTTCTTGGCCTTCTGTCAGACCCCTAAATCCCCCTTTTTAAATGAGTGTATGAGGAAGTTGTTATTTGATATCCATGAAGTCAGCATGAGCCACTGACCCACCATTTAAACTACACAATAGTTATAAAGAAAGCAAGTATATACATTGCTCCTCTGAAATGACATGCTACTATGTCTGACCTGCAACTATTGTCTTCCAACTCCCTCTCCTGCCCTGAGAATGACCATCTCCTCTGTCATCTAGTCAGCTAAGCTCAATCAACCCTTAATCCAGAATGACAGTGGGGGTCTGTGTTGCACTAGACAAGGCACTTCCCCTTTTCTATGGCATAGTGCGACCTGAAATCTTCGCTTGACATTCTTTTTTCTTCTGCACGAACATGGATAAGGGATGTAATTCAATAGTCACCGAGGGACAGGGCACCGCGCACCAAAGACTATTTTATTTGCTTGTGGACAGAGGCCTTTTCTTAATGTTTGACAACAGCCATTCTCCCTCAAGACATAGAGTTCACACAGCTGACAATAAGGGTAGAAAAAGGGCAGAGTCTTTCTTCTTCGCTGGGCAGTGGAGACGTTTCACATGCATATTTACTCTAAATGTACTCTTTGCACTTTGAAGTGCACTTACAAAGTCTTATATCTGCAGTGCACTGTGAAGTGAGCAACAGTGGAGTATATTTGAGTGAATTCATGCAAGTTTACTGCATCTTCTTTATGGGAATTAAGGGCACACTGCTCACATAAATTCAGCACACTTTTCATTCAAGAATGTTATTTCATCCTGCTGGATTATAAACAAAATCTACTGCAAATAACTACCACATTATATTAGTAACTGTATACATGCATGCTGTTTTTGTTTAGGATTAAGAGGTATTTTACCTTGTGAGGCCCGAATTCTTCCTCTTCGTGGTCAGCTACACCTCAGTCGTCAAGGTGATGGTGACGCACACATGTACACGTAGTCTCAGGTAACCTCCTCATGTTCACTTTCACTCACTGAAACAAAAAGAGAAAGTCTGAATTAGATTATACACCACACAAATGTAAAAAAAACATCATTCAGATCTCAGGTTTCTACCTTTCTGCTACACACACCGTATGTTTTAAATAAAGTAAAGCAAAAGGAAAAGTAATAGTTGAATGATGAAAGAAGAAATGTATGTCATTTAAATTCAGGGAAGGAGAGATAATGCATGCCATTACCAAAACTATAACCGTTGAGTTGTGCCAAGATAAAGTTTCATCTGTGTGACAGTCTCATCTACCAGATGGCATCACTGTTTGTGCTATAAATGCTGTTTCAATATTAATGTGGCATGTGGCACGGCGCTCCTTTAAAGAGACGTTCACTCATTGTTTCACCTGAGCCAGAGATGTTGTCGGTAAAAACAGGCTGCTCCATCACCTTTCAGCGCTGATTACAACGAACTCCCCCAAACTGAAGGTAAAGAGCTCACACTGCTTTGTAAACATCCATTATGTCGTACATGACAATTCACACAAAAGTTCCCCACATGCATTATTTAGAGGGAACTGCAGATAAATGTATTCCTCAGCCAAAGCAAGCTTTACAGCTGCTGTGAAGAATAGGTAGCAAACGCCCGGCGGATTGGCCTGGTTATGTTTGGCATAAGGGATATTAACACTAATGTCCCCGTAGAACAGATCATGAACTACTAATGCATCCCTTTGACCAAACAGTCAGACTGTTCTTTATTTATGACTGCAAAGCTATCAGGCCATTGGTGGCCTTTTCAACTGAGGAAGAGAGATTGTTTGTATGTAATAGCAATGAATAGTACTTATTTGTTTTGAAAAATTAAGTCAATTTTTTGTTTTGTGTAAAGTTTGGTGCTGTAAACTCATTTAGGAGACTCATATTACAACCTCTCCTTGATAAAGCCACGATGCAGGACACAATCAGAAGTTACCAAGGCACAATAATACACCATTAATGCACATTTTAATCAATACAGTGTATGCAAAGGGGATCGTTACCACACCTATACTACAAACCACTTTGATCTTTTTTTTTGTTGCTCATTAAGCTGCTAAAATGTGATCTAAATAAGATGCCCACCGATTTGGACCTCCCATTACCTGGCTAAGCTGTCGTTGATCGTTTATGCGATTAAATATAGACCTAAATCTCCATCTTATCCAATTAATTCTTGGTGCAGGCATGAGAGTGGCTAATGATGTTATCTTACCTAATTAACCTGTATAGGGATTCAACTGCAGGACAGGGGATTGTTCATCCTTCATCCAAGTGTTCATTATTATCATTACAATCATTATCATAAAGAGGCTAACTTATGATGTTGGCCATTCCATCACCATTAATCTAGATTGAGTCCTTTTTTTCCATTTTGGGGAGGGGGATCCTTTGGGGTCATTTTTAATTATCACTAAAAGGATGGGAATGCTAGCAAAGCCGAGTAAGTTCAGTTGTGGTCACAGCAATCACTGGGATCCCATGAGACCACATTACACAAATGTGATTTGACTACTTATGACTGAAGGGACATTTCTGATTTTGCTGTGTTTGGGGCCCTGCGTCCTGCACGCTGCAAAACTCTCCTTGCAGTTTCCTGTCAGCTTTCCCACTGAATGTCGGCTTCAACCTATTAACACAGCAGACTTGGAGCAGATCAATAGCCCTCATTGGGCCATGTGTCATTAGTTAATCGGATATTGATGAGGGTATTGACACGCACCTAATTAATCTCAGGCCCAGTGCCGGCTTTCATATGTTTCCTTAATTATGCACTTCATCTTAGTCCTTATACATCAGCAGGCTGCCGCTTCCTGGTTGACAGTGAGTAAAAGTTAGCTGTCAAGTCTCACTCTTGTGTTATAAGTTTATTTTCTTTCTTTGCTTTTTTTTAAAATGGTGCAGCAAAAAATGCACATTTAGCCCTGACTCTGGCACAGATCATCTGCATTGCATTTAATTTTCCAGCACCAGTATCAATAAAGAAGCATGTTAAACACAGTGTAATATATAGTTTTTATATTTGATTTAATAAATGTATTTTATATTTAAGAGTTTATTGTTGCATAAAGTCTCTCTGATGTTTATTTGGCTGCACTAGTCAAAGAATCTCTCTGTCCTGGTACCCTCTTTTGTATGTATACAGCATGTGTTTAATTGCTTCTAAATATGCATGCATAACGCTTAACCCTGTGTCTGTGCTACTGGATGTGAGCTCATATCTGTGTGTTTTGTGTGCACCTGCATGTGTGTGTGTGTTGACGCATACATGCTGATCAATAGAGCTGCGCATTAGAGCGCTGGTATACAGATGAGAGAGCACCTGAAGGTGACCCTGACTACTGGCATCACCACAGGGCTCCAATAAGCTGCTCCTCAACCGCTGCTCTGCAAACCACAAATCTCCAACTTTTAGCCTGCTGCTGTTGGTTTGATTATTGTTTATAGATACAGCCGAGAATTAAAGTATGGCCCGCAGGCAGCATAATTATTTACAGCTGAAAACTCATATCATTACCAGCATGCTCCTAATTGCCAGAAGTAATATCAATGTTAGTTGATTAAGTGTATTTTTTTCATCTTCACTCTCCATAATGTGCAGAGATTGTTTTCCCTCAGCATATGGGGTGACGGTTTATCTCAATACAGCTGTTCATCTGGCTTGACTTCTATTTTTTTTTTTTTTTTTTTTTTCACTGTTCACTCCAAAATACAATATTGCTGTATCTTCAGAGGGTAGCGATCGATTGCTCCACTTTTTGTAGTTTGCTCACAAGGTCAAAGAAAACACTGGAGATTCATCCTTCGTTGCTCAAAAATAATTTATCTCTGTAAAGATTTTCCCTAAATAGACACAGATGTGACTTTCAGGGGAGGACTTCTTGACTCAAGGTGAGGTCAGAGCTAAAGAGAGAGGCTAGTGGGCTGTAAAGCTACCTCTAATTCACAATCAAATGATTAATTAAAACAAATGTTTATTTGGCCTGGACCTCCCTCCCACCTGCTATGAACATGTCAAAATATTTCATCTTGTATTTAAGGCGGCAAGAAAGATGAGGCTATTAATAACACCGCCTGTGAAGGGGAAAATACATAAACCTTGAAGGCTACTTTATTATTCACATGTAGATTACTCAAACATGAATGTGGCGCTGCAGCACTAGAAACATATTTCTTGGACCTCAGCAGAGAAATCTCAGAATTGAAACAGTGAGTGTCTATTCAATTTTATAACCGAATTTTAAAAGGTCAAATAGTTCTCACAGTCACAAGTCATATTGCTAATTACAGCACCAAATGTGTTGTTTCTGTTTACACAAGCAGCAAACTAAAATAGAAAACACTACTTATGAGATTGTATTCCAGTATGGCTCTGAAACGTTAGTGTGGATCTGTCAGGAAACTGCTGCATGCACTGTTGTTTCTGGATTCTGGTTTCCAATCAGGAGTCAGTGTATCATTTACTTAGACTTTGACTTTTTGGTTAAAGTTATTTCTATCACACTTGCTTTGCTTTCTCTTTGACCACAGAGTTCATGCAGCCTCGTAAGAGTGGGAGTGAGTGACATTTTTTTAAAAAAAAAAAAAAAGCCTTGTACCGTATGTGAAGCCTCAACTTTGCTTCAATCAAACTTGGGAGCGAGTGCTGTAGAAGTAAGCTTGCTTTGCATGATACAGCTTAAGTAATACATAGAGGAAAACTCATGGAAAGGAACATTTTCCATCATTTCCTTTCAATGCATCATATCTTGCAAGGAAAAAAAACGTGAAAAAACTGACGTGGTCCCAAAAGATTGTGTCTATAAGGCAGTTAACAACCACAGGAATCCATCTCATGCTTCGAGAGTTAAAACTGTGCAGAGGAGTGGAATAATTGTTAAAAGGGCAATGCAAATAGTGATTAAAAGTGGGCCTAGGGTCATCATTAGGGCATGATCTCAGAGAAACTGGGAGCAAGGGGGGAGTGTTTGAGAAACATCTTGCTGACCAACAAGGGGCATCTCGCATGCGACTGACTCCTCTATGACAAGGATTTATTATGCGCCTTGTGACAGGCAGTGAATCTGCCCCTTTGATGAGCACACTGACTGCGAGTTCACGCATAAAACGCTTGAGGAAATTAGACAATTGTTGGAATGAAACTTTGTGCTATAAATACATTTTCTTTTCTTCCTTTGTCATTCATTCGGAGATGCAGTGATGTCATCACACAGCGAAAGTCTTGTGATTCCTTTTAAAGATCAAGAGGCCACAGGCGGTGGTGTGTCAGTGGCTCAAAGGGTCGGTATGTATTAGGATATGATACAAAATACAGTCTGAGACTTTAAGCTACAAGAGTGGACGGATGAGATTGACTTGATCTATTACAGGAATCACACTTAGATGACTCACATGATACATGAAAAGAATTACATAAAACTGGGTAATATTGATGGGGATACTGATGCTGTGTTGATCTCACCAATTGATTTCTATTCTGGTAATCCTGACAGTGATTTTATAATTAGAAATAATTATTATATTATTTGGACTGGTGAATAATTACAAGATAAAGCACCAAAGCCTCCAACTTGGATGTCCAGTGGCTGTGAGAAATTTTTCCAACTTTGATTGACCTATGAAGACAAGCGATTACATTAAAGGAAATATTTTATTTTTCTTTTTGTAAAGATTAACGGTTTATGTGCAGTAACATTTGCATCTGTGTTACGGAGTGTTCTGTGCTGTTGTCCCTTTTCCCTCCCTTGTAGATCTGCCCAGGTGTGCTGCATTAGCTAACGAGGTGCAGCACACCTGGCATGGAGAAGGTGCTTAAGAGCTCCTGTGCCAGCAGCAGAAGGGAGAGGCTCTGGTGCATGGACTGCTGCTGCTCACCGCAGGATTTTTGTTGTTTTGTTGCTTGTTTTAATTCTAATAAATCCCATGGATTTGATTGTTTTAAAGGTGTTTATGTGATTATTTTGGGTCAGTGTTGGAGTTTTGTTAGCCCCATAGGGCTACCTAAGGGTGGGGTGTAACAATCTGCTATTTCTCTCCTTTGAATAAAGACGTTTACAATAGCCAAATTAATTCAATTAGGTTGCAGCTCTGCTCATCTTCTTTGACTTGACAATGGACCCTATGTCTCATGCCTGTCATGTGCTGAAAAGCAGGTTGATTATGGGCACCCCTACCTACTTAACAATTTGAATTTCCTAGAGGTGGTGTAATGATATAATATCATTACACTGGCAGTTTGTTCTTGATGGTCAGAGTAAATTCTGCCAATTTTTGACCAGTGACGAGGTTAACTTGACAATAAGTTGGTCTTCCAGTTAATTTAACATTCCTAAAAGTCACTTGGCCACCAGTTTTTTCCATTTTTACTACTTTGTGTCTGGAAAAAAACATGTTTTACCAAAGACACAAATCTGACTTGTTGCAAATTCAAATGTTTCATCATTGCACGAAAAATGATAAAATAGTTGACCATCTTTTGATGGGATCACTCCAGTCGCAATACAGTGATCCACGACTTAAAGCGAATGTGGGCCAGAAGTGTAATGTGGGGGGCAATGGCACCTTTCTCACTTCCTACCCCCTACTTCCAGCCCCCAGTGCTCAGACCCAATACATCTTTGGACTCAGCCTTCATTTTGATCTCAACTAGACATCTGTAAAGTTCCATGACTGCATCTTGCATGACTGTGATGCTGTTGCATTAACAAAAGACAGGCAGACACACAGACAGACATAAACACCTGAAAAAATACTCAAATGGCTTCTGTGGTAGTTCCAGCTACTGTAGGTGTCAGCAGGACCATATTTTGTTCAAGTCAAGTGTCTGAGCAGTCAGACATCCATCCATCCATTTTCGTAACCGCTTATCCTCTTGAGGGTCGCTTTGCCAGATTATCGCAGGGCTTGAGCTGTCAGACAAATAAACATAAATAAACATTATCTACTGAAATCATGAGTGGGGCTTTTAACATCTAAACTCTTTTTTACAAGCCAGGTGTATCATGGGTGAAAGGTTAATTCAAATGTTTCATTTTCAATGAATCCTACCAAAATAGTACCTGCCTGCCACTGCTTACTGCAGCAGTGGAAAATAACTGTTTTGCCTACACATTGCTACTCGTAAATGCAATTCACTCCTAAGTCCTCCCACAGTCTAACCTGTCAACCAAATTGCTTTTGTTGTACGTCAAAATCTAGCTTTTGATAGACTTCATGTCAATACATCTCGCCTTTACATATACTGTCACTCCCCACTCTCTTTTTCTGACTGCAAAACATCTGATACAGCCACAGGCAAAAAATATGCCTTGATATCATTTACTGAGGAGCAGCTACGTAGGACAAGATTTTTTTTCCTTTCACTTTTTGGTAAAACTGTTTATTGCAGCAGCGGTGCAGCATCTGTGTGAACAGTCACAACTACTGTGGGTTTGTCAAACACTTATTTCGAGTTTCAACTCATGTAGGAAAGTGAAAAAAATCATTCAGTGTGCTGTGTTTACTTTCAAAATGTTTAAAAACTAAGGATTAAACTAGGAAACATGATAGAGAAGCTTTATAACCTTGTTTACTGCTCAAAATTGCTCACTGACTGATGACTCACAAGAATGTAAGCCTGTTTCAATTAACATACCAGGAAATAGTTTGTCCAGGTTGGACTCCCCCTGTAACAGCCTGAAATGAGATCAACCCTGATCTCCCAGGTCACTAGCTAAGCCACACATCTGTCTTAATATCTAGGTGAATGTTTGAAATGTAAATGTCTTCAATGACCAGCTCCACTTAGCTTGTCTTCAATGGACATGCAACGCTGACCCTGAGGGCAGTAGCAAGCTCATTGGACTATTCATAGACTGTGTCCTCTGCGTTTTGCCTTTTAAGTTTTTTAAAGGGTGTAGTGTTCACTCTGTGAGTTTAACCTAGATCTCTTTTGAACTTTTAATGATCTATTTCCTACAGTTAATGATTCAACACTAAGTTTACTACTGTGTGTGCACTGACATATTAACACACAGGCAAAGCAAGGGCAGATTTAGATGTAGAAGTGAACTGTGCTAACACTGTATTTCTCTTTGTCACATTTGACCCTCTGGGTGTGTCATACTTTAACATTTACATTTCAAATTTACACGTTATCAAAACATCTACACCTGCCACTAAATGCAACAGAGAACAGTGGCAACAACTATGCTAATGCTAAGTTCCTGTATTGATCCACAATATATTGAACAGCAGGTGTGTTGCAGGTGCTTGCAGCCTTTACAGCATGAAATACATGAAGATTAAGCAAATAAATTATTGCCTTTAGTTATATTTCCTTTGTTTTCATAATGTACACTGGGCTAAATATCAAAGTGAAATCATCTAAGAGATTCATGTAAATGTGGTTCAAGATCCTCGACTGTTGAAGCCAGCTACGTTAACAGCAACTCAGTAGCTAGCTTGCTAGCTAGCTGTCACCTGCTACAAGACGTTTTGCTAATAATATAGCAGGCTAATTTTGGGGAGGTTTGTTCCACTGTATTTTCATGTATTTAACCCAGTTGTCTTCTTTTTTGTCTTTTTTTTTTTTGTCTTTCTTTCAAACAAAACAAAACATACCTGTGAAGGCCTCTTTATTTAGGGCACTGTTGACAACTCTCCCTGTCACAGTAGCTAGCACTAGCTCCAACCGTGGATACAGTCGTTAGGTGACGTCACGCGTTTATTTGCGTATTTGTGACGATATCGCGCATTAATTTGCATAATTGGCTTTAGTGGTTATGAAGGTAGCAGCAATGAAGAGATCATTAAAGACCGATAGGAAAATCGCTTCAGTGACATTGTGACAACTGAGCAAAGGCTTTGGTGGTCTAGGAAGGGAAACAACATCTTCCCCACCCTCTGTACCTCCTGCTCCTCCTGTTGATGCTGACAAAGTGCGGGGCACCTGATAGGTACAGTTGCGCCAGGTGTAGGTGGGATATCATAACTGATGGAAAGGTTGTGCATCTGTGACTGCATTAATAGACATACATTTTAAATGAATCAACTGTGCATGGCCCATAAGGAGAGGGAGAGACACCACACTGCTGGCAGAAGAGCCATGAACTGTGGTTACTCTGAGTAACATGCATGGGAATGTATATAAGATAGACTATTTACATATATTTCTCGTATTTTTTTCCTGATTGTCTAAATAAATAGCTAAAGTTGCTAATGGGGTCTGAAAAGTTGCAGGAATGTCACCAAGTTGGCAATGCTGATTTAGAGACCATCGACTGTTGTAGTTGTTGTCTTCACTAAAAACAAGGTAATGTTTCCCACCCTTAAATACATTTAAAATTTCACAAATTAATCTGTGTTTCAATAAAACAGGATTTTATTATAACTTTATTCACACTATTCGTTCATGTTAGCTATGATGTCTTTTTCACTTCAGGGGGAAAAAAGGAAGAGGCTGAAAGTAATAGGCTCAGATGTAGACTATAGGCCTTTTCACACCAGAAAGTCCAAGCTGTGCTTACATTTTTGTTTCACTGTATACATTTGATGCTGTTAATTTTGGATTCACATTGCAATCATGTGAGCACACTTAAGAACTTTACATAGCATTCTTATGTACTGTTGTCATCACCTACGTGAGCTGCATCTCCCTAAACGTGCAACTGATTGTTTTGTAGACGGGCGTGCATCAAATGTCAACATGTTGTCAGTTCAGCAGGTAGCCCTCTATCGCAGTTTGAATGAAGAAATGAGAAAAGTGAAATCCAGACCAGGTCCAGACCAAGACCCCATCTTATCGTCGGACCATGATTTAGTTTAGACTGTGGTCCCCTGGAGGTTTCACGCCTGTAATTTTGGTTCAGGTCGAGCTGAAGTCACAAAGTCCAGATCAAACAATGTAGGGCCCTATGTTTAACAATATGATTGTTTAGTATTCTATTATTACAGTCATTTTCTATAGTGCACATAAAGCTGAATGCATGTGTTGAAGGATCACATCCAAAACTCATACTCATACATACTTGATGGATTTTTAAGAATGCCGTTCTTAAAGCCAGCTAATCCACAGACTCTCTTGTTATACAGTCTGTTTGCTCTGAGATGAGCAGCATTACTTTGTGGAAGTTGTTTAACCAGAGATGAAAAGTACATAAAAGACAGAAGTCAGTGTTAATGCAGGTGAAGCACGGTGTCAGTGTAGCTTAGGCTTGCTAATTCTTTAATTGCTCATGTCTTTTTCCACAGCTGAGCTCCACGTCTCTCAGAGATCACACTCCTCTTTGTATTAGGAACTGACACAATATTATTCAGTTGGGTTGTAAAGCACATTGCCCGATAAACAATGGATTTGTTGATACAGTGTAAATCCCACACATTGCATTTGATTCTCTTTCTGTCTGTCATCTCTGGGTTTTAGCAGACAATGAAACACTCAACAATGGAGGAACATTTTAAAGGGTAGGTTATGTAACTGTCTCAGAGCACTTGTACTGCTTTGTCAGATGAAGTTGGAAGCACTTTACCTATGAAAACATACCCAAGAACTAGTTTTGGTGACATCACCCCTGATTAACTGACATTTCTTGATTTATATTGTACAATATAGTCAAGCTTTTTTGTTTAAATTTGTTCTGTTGTTTCTAAATTTCAACCAAACCCACTTAAAATGTGGAGCATTGTGCTCCTTTGGCAGCTCTATCACTGTAGAGTAACTTACAGTGATGACTAGTGTTCCATTGAGCACTTTCCCTTCCATGTTTTTGTCATCTGTATCTCTCCCTTTCTCTGCGAGACAAAAAAATTGCAGCCAAAGAGAACACAGTCAAAGCTGAAGGCAATCACGGCACCATTCTCACATGAGCGAGTGTTAGATGTGGGCCTGCGTGGGGCAAGTCTAAGAGCTCAATATCTCCAGCACATGAAGTTATAAAGAAGACAGAAGCAAAGCATCCTCTGTTGTATAAAAGTCATACATCGCTTGCAGGCACCAAAACACAAAAGAAGTTGAGCCGTGAACGTATTATGAAACAAGATTGGAGAGTGGCAAATTGGTAATTAGCCTCTACGTTGCAAATGAGCATTACAGTCTTGCTTATGACTTTCCTCTCTGGTCCCCAAAGCCTCTTCTATTAATTTAGCTCTGAGGGGCCATCCATAAACAGGCTGAATAAGCTGTTAGCCTTAACGACGAGTGCAAATGAAGGGCTGGCTAAATATGCTGAAGGTAACAGAGATAGCGAAACATTCAATACTTAAATTACAGTGAGTAGAGAAGGTAGAAGGTAGGAATAAATTGGTTTTCTCAGGTATTGCTGGAATCATGCATATTTCTTGTGTAATTCTGTGTCAATTTGAGAAGAATTTCAACTATTCGCCTAAAACTATTTTGCATCTCGCAGGAAACATATTGTTTGATGAGTTAAAAAGTCAAGTCAGGTCAAAAACACTAATGGGCGGGTTACATGTATTTTCTAAATGCTTCATGAAAACACCTGCAATCAATACAGTTTATAGATGTTAATATAAATTGCAGGATTGAGTCTTAATTTTCTGTTTATTACATTTAAAAAAGTCTCCCGATCATTTTCTGTCTACTGTCAATACTGTCAGTCTGCTCCCACCTGTGTTAATCAATTTCATGAAGCAGAAGAAAAAAGAAATATATAATCTATCAAATTAAAATATCCAGCAGTTTACAACAAAATTATAGTGTTAATGATGTGCTGAATTATTTTGTCCATGACATAGAGATAATAAGCTCCATTCTACTGGTAAGAATTTTCCGCATGTAATGGCTTGGCACAATATGCTTGTCTGGCATCGTTTGTCACATATCATGTTCTGTCTCCCAGCTCTAATGGAAATTGCTCTGAACTCTTGAAATTCTGTCTCCCTCCCTCATGAGGTCAGTTTCCTGCCTCAAAATTCATTCAGCCCTCTGGTTGTCTTGCATAAGAACAAGTACAGCCCATTACTACCGAATGAAAAGGAAGTAAGACAGAAACTTCCAAATTAATTTACAGTATGAACACACCTTACAGGTAACTGACTTGAGTTTGATGTAATTACTCCAGAAACCATAAATGGCTGTAATTGAGAAAAAGCCTACAGCATACAAGGATAACGAATGGCGAGATAATGGAGGCAGTGAAAGCCTTAGCTATTCAGATTGATGTTAGGGGGAGAAATATCTGGCTTCTTTGAGATGGGCAATTCACGCAAATACACCTCACCAACACTGGTAGCACTGCTGCCCTGCGCTTGCCCTCCCCTAAGCATGGCGCTTATATTCAGATGAGCCAGCCATTAGCTCTAAGTGGTCTTTACCCCCAAATTCTGCCATTTCACAAATTAGCCAATTTTCAACATTAGATGTTAGCCAGTGGCTAGGGTCAAAAGGTCAGCTGTGGTAAATATGAGGTGCAAACCTGCAGTTAAGGGGATTAATAAGGGCTCATTCAAAAGCACTTAAACAGAGCGTGCAGCACGTTTACTGGAAGAAAAGATGGGTGCTGGCTATTCAGGATGAGTGACATTTCAGCTTTTAAAATGTTGGAAATATTTCACTGTGACTGAGCTATGTACTGCGCTGACCTCAACTGTGGATGGTACAGGTTTTTAAAGCCATCTCTCTCTCTCTTCTCTGGCCTACATAGTGTCCTAAATGGCCACTGCATGGTTTAATGCAATAGACAAAACAGCATTAAGCTTTTGCTCCGCACCAGAGAGGGGAGAAAGGCTCGTCAGCCCTTGCAAAGTAGACTGGAAATAGAGAGAGAGAGAGAGAGAAAGAAAAAGGGAGAGAGGGAGCACTCTCGCATCCCTGCCCTTCCACTCCATCGAGTATGCACCAGGGCAGACGGACATATGGGTGACGCTACGTTCTTTAAAGAGAGTGAAGCAAATTCCTGACCCTCCCTTCCCGCCCCCATCCCTCTCTCCCGCCCCGTCGCTCACAAATTGCCCGTTCGAATGTCAGCCCTCCTTTTTATCAAACAAGTCCATTGTCTGCCAATTCGTGGGGCACTGACAAGAAGAGGCTAGCAATCTGCCGAACCTCTCGCCTGTGAATGAACGCGTGTGTTTTTATATATGCTCGCTAGCTGTCGTATTAGCAGTCAGCCTGTTTTAACATGGCTGCGCACAGTCAGACACACAGCCAAAAAATCAATACAGCTTTGCATGGGCCTGACCCACATACAGTGAGGCCAGTGGCTGCCTTGTCGAGGCTGTTTCATTATTTTAAAAGCAAGTGCGTGTGTGTGTAGAGAAATGTGTGCATGTGCCTACAATCATGCCTGTGTTTGCATATGTGACTTTATGCATGCGAGCAAAACGTGCACATATATTTGCACGTCTACATGTGAGAGGTCATGTGTTTGTTGACTTAGGAAGAGTGCAAGTTTCTTTGTGAAAACGTGTGTGTGTGTGTGTGTGTGTGTGTGTGCGTGCGCGCGTGTGCGAGTCTAAACGTTAAGTCCGAGTGGGTGTTGAGTTCACACAAGCCCTTCCTGCTGCCTGACTTCACTGTCACTGATTGCAAGCGACGCAGAGCTAATAAAAGAGCAAAGCTGACTGTCAGCAGCGATTAGGCTGGCTACACAGACAAGACAAAGAGAGGGGAGAGCACGGCGGCATTAGCTATGGTCATTAAACAACTTGAGTCAAGGAGAAGACTAACCTGGTTTATTAAAGGGGAGGAGGGCAGCGTTACAGAGAGGTTAGCTATAATTTTGCAACCACATTTAACATCAAACTCTTAACTGAGTGCTTCAAGTTTGGACAGGGGAGAGAGAGTCAGTGTAGAATTTCACACACAAAGTATACAGGCATACAGTCATGTACATATGCCTTTATTTGGTGAGTTATGTAACAGCTATGTGGGAAGCCTTTTCTGGTTAGATAGAACTTAAAAAGTTAAAAAAATTTTAAATGAATGAATAATAATAAATAATACTTATTTAACTGTATCAGTCTATACAGTATTTATCTGTCTTTCTAATTCTTCTCCATGTCAGTTTACACCTGTGCAGTCTACCTTCTCCTTACCCAGTAAACATTTCTCTGTAACAGCAGTGAGGACACAGGATGTCTAAAAAGACAGGATCTTCAAACCAACTCTAACCTTTACAAAATCTTGATGGTTCTTCTGCAAAAATAATTTTGAATTGAAGGTCCACGTACTAATTTTTTTCAGTGCTTTTCAGTTCATTTTTTTTGTTTGAGACATGCATAGGTGCAGCCCCAATACATTTAAAACCTGCACGACATGCCCCTTACAAACAGCACCCACCAAGACAAAACCCACTAAAGCGATAGTTGAACTTTGCTACAACCTGACTTGTGGTGACGAAATATGGGGCCGAACATAGCAATAATTCACTTTATTCATTTAGTATATTCAGTGGCTTAGTGCAAATTATTATGACGGGCCCTAGTGCACGCTATTGTGCATGTATTGTCTGGGCACAAATACGGACTTGACATTGGACAACATCAAAGTAGGATATTACCCAGCAATCATCATTGCATATCTGACAAAAACATCAAAGAAAGGAGGAAATCAGTCATTTAACTGAATAGGTTTTTTTTAGTATATTTATAGATTTTATAGCTTTATATGCCAATTTAAAAAAAGAAAAGAAAAAAGAAAACCGACAACGTAGATGGGTTTGTCTTTTTGAGGACATATATAGTAAATGGCACCATTTTTAAATTAATAATATTCTCTCTCTCATTTATCTTTGAACACAGGTGTATTTCCAGGGTGGCAATCTGAATCACTTGCAAGGGCCCGCTCTCTCCAGGGGCCCCAGTGTAATCGCACTCCCTGCACTATCTATATTTACGCCCCTGACTATACTGATCATACATTAAGATGTGATTTACCTTTTAAGTAATGAGATGTAACCCTTACCCTAATCCAAACCTTAACCGCCTCACCTTTAATCTAACACTTCAGCTAGCTAAATGCTAACTTAGCATTTTCTTCAGGCCTTCTGCTTCCAGGCCTGATCATGCAGATTTGAGGGGGCATGTCATGTAACTGGTGGGTGAGTCACGTAGCCACTTCAGCTGCAGTTATACCTAGTTGTTTCGTTCAGGCTAAGGAAAAGGAAGTGATGCCATTTTATAGTGCTGAACACAGGTGAGTCAGGGTGACAGTTGTATTCAGATGCACAGCTGCAGAGTAGGTTTGTATTGTGAGCTTGTGTGAGAGCGATTCTGTCTAACTGCACTATCTATGCCTCTCCTAATCCATTTCCTTTTTATTCTTTCGTAATGTCATGGTTGATTGATGTTCAGGTAGCATTTCCTCGTGGTTGTGTTGGACTGAAACAAAAACAAAACTCTCATTGTCATGTGGACGCTCACAAACACACATAATTGCACTCAAGCACACAAGCCATTTTTATTTCCACCATCTCACATACGCTCTCACTCATTGTTTCTTATTTTACTCGCTAGCTTGTTCATACACATGCAATCAAACACACACACACACACACACACACACATATGAAAACACATTGACTCAGTTCCAAGATTTTTTCCAGTGGCTGGCTGCCTTCGCGGGTACCTGTAGATCTCCTGACAAGCAGGTGGGGATTAGTAAGTCTCTTCTTTTTGCCTTTCAGCAATGTTAGCTCTCTGGCTGGCTGGTTCACTGGCTGTCAGGAAGGTTACCTCACCATCTCTGCCTTTTTCAGTCCCCCCTCCCCTCCTTTAACATCATGCATACCAATGATATTATCTCTAGATAAATCAAATCTGAAAGCAACCCATCTGCTTTTTTCAAGATCAAGGGGGTACAAGTTGTGTGTGCAAATGTGCTACTAAGAATGGGAGAGGGTGTGTGTTGGTATTGCAAAGAAGGCTGCTGCGTCAACCAGTTAAGGAGGGCTCCTGGCACATCAGCACTTAGCGAGACATTTATGAGCAAAACTAGCAGCTACGTTCAATCTTCAGTGGCCTCTAGGATGAAATGGAAGCTTAAATCTGAATCTGTTGATGACAGCATGGATTATGAGAGCGACACGAGACATGACGTAGAAGAGAGAAAGGAGGCAGGCAGAGACAGGAAACAGCAGTGAGCAGGAAAGCAACAAAACATATTTTAGTGAGCTACAAAAAAATCTGTAAATATGATCTCAGAATCAGAATCGTCAGCCTGTCCAGGCCTGTGATGACAACTCCGCACTTCCCAGCATTCTTCCGCTACCATATTATTAATTGAGATGCCAAATGTATGAACACAGAGTCATTAATATGTCACAGACCTGAGAATAAATCGCTCGGATTCTGGAAATAGTACAGAACAACATTCTACCTAACAGTGTCTTAATTCTGATAAAGTGAAAACAAAGACTGAACACAGGCCCTTTCTGCTTCAAAAAGTCTTAACATAAGACATGCTACTCCATATACATTAATCCTCTGAGACCCGCTGGACTGCCAGTGATGTCAGCCTTCATTTCTGTCCTTAAGAGGCTGTGGCATGCTCATTTTTTAATGTAGGCAGTGCAAATATAATGGCACTGTGAAATGAGACAAGCTAAGGCATCCATTGGTACCAACCATGTCATGATGGCGGGCGGGGAAGGGGGCTAAACAACACTTCTATGTTAGGCTAAATTATGGCGATTCAAACTGGCATGGGAATTTTTATTTATCAGGCTCCACCCACTGTAACCATAGCGCTAAGTAGAGGGCGGAGCTTGAACTGGTTCTGTCGTTCTGCCTAGGGGCCCTGATGGTCTTACACTGCTCGCTGAAGAGGGTTTATAGTGAACATCGTCAAGACACTGCTTTACTGCGGGGTCAGCACATATTTAGGTAGACGTGTCCTGATTTTCAATGGGTGAATAAATGCTCTTGATTGGAGGGGAGTATTTCCATGGAGTCCAGTAGAGGGCTCTGCCTATGCTAACAGAACTGGGGTTACAATACTGTACCCTTTGTTATTTTTACCTATTTTGACAATGGTGTATTTGAATATTTCTGCACACTGAGGTCCTTACACAGTCTTCAGACTGCATAAATTGGGTAAGACTGGAAGCTGAGTCTTATTGTATTCGTGTGTGATGATGTTAGCTCCCATAGCAGCCATTTTATTGTAGTGAGACCACTGTACAAAATACCCTATTGTGACCTCTAGGATAATCACAGCCTCCTGTGATTTAACAACCACAAATTACAGACCTAAGGTATTCAGGGGATGTATGGCTTTCATAGTGTATTGACAATAAGGGCGGTTTTTGAGCAAACTACGGAGCAGAAGTGTTCGCCATCCGCTTGCCAAAAAATCTTTTTGATACCAATTCAGCATGAATTTTTCTAGGGTGTTCCCCAATGTCTTAAAGTGGTACTTTAGATTTAATTTAGGTTGCAGACCATTTTTATCAATTCTGGAAAAGCTGTGGAACAAATGGTCTCAACTCAAATTTCAAACCCAAATTTATGAGGCATAATATATCATATACTTCCATCATAATGTTCTAAGCCCTTAGGTGCCTAACCAAAACGCAGTGTTGATAACAGATTTACGACTAGAAAAACCTGACACACCTTGCTTCGCTGCATGTCAGTTTAATCTTCTGGTTCCCAGCTTTCAGATAATATACGGCCTCTATGTGGCACGTTGACCTGCTATCTCCCCCATCCCCTGTCCCCCCCTAAAATAGACAAAAATTGGTCAGTGGTGGGTCTCAAGGAGTTAACCAGCACCAGAGTCTGACACAACAAATGTTTGTCTCCTACAAAAAAAGCTCATCTTTCTTGCTTTAGTTGGACCGTTCCCACAGAGGACCCAAAAGGAAAAAGGGGGGGGTAAATATGTGGATGGAAGGATGCAGGGACAGACAGATGGAGGTAATTAAAGGTAAGAGGTGACCTGAAAGCCCAGACAGGAGGCAGTAAAAACAGCAGTTGGAAGTGCATGTGGGAGTTCTTAGGAAAACGTGTAAGTGAGATGTAAACGGATATCCTTCTTTTAAACTTTGCCTCAGAAATAATATCATGACCCTGATCATTTAAATTGTATCACAGTCTGATGGCACAACTTGAACTATGCTTTTCTGTGGTATTATGATATACAATGCACCCTCTCAAATTCACCTAAAAGCTACTAATATTAAAAGAGAATTTGAATAGCTTGGATATGAAAGCTCTCTGTACAGTGTGAAGACAGTGTCTGGGTAACACGATATGAAATGTTAAAGATTTTTTTTTCTTGTCCCTGAGGCGATTTAGCCCAAATAAAATGAGAGAATAGAACATTTTTTAAAATTTAGACTCTGCCCTTCTGTCATTTATACATTCACATATAAATCTCAAATTTCTTTTTCACTTTGATTAAAAATGAAGTAACAGAAAAAAAGTCCTGCATAAGAACATTTTGAAATCCTTTTGTTGCATGTACAAAAGTCAGTGGGGGGTGGATTCATTTTTTAGATACCATGCACGTCAAGTTGGAGTTCTATTTTTCTTCTCTTATTCTCTGAATGTCGTTTCCTAACATATTTGTCACTGATTCTTTTTTTTAGTGTCTCTATTTATAGATCTTTTTGCCTCCTGCAATACATAGGCAAATGTGCATGAGGCATGCAGACACAAGTTATCACACAAACAATAGCCCATATAAAATGCACATGCCTGAGATGCAGGCACATGCATAAAAATACACTCACACTCATATAAAAACAAAAATGAGTCAGACGCACAGATGCACACACAAACCCAAAGCCTGTTTTTCCAGCTTGTGCTAGAAATGACTGCCAAGAAGCCGGGGTATCCCACAAGCCCTGTAGCCAAGAGACCAAGGCTGATAACCAGATTGAAACTTTCTGTGTGTGTGTGTGTGTGTGTGTGTGTGTGTGTGTGTGTGTGTGTGTGTGTGTAGGTGAAAGAGGAAGAGAGTTTTTTTTGTTTGCTATGTGCAGAATATAAGCGAGAATCTCTCTCCCATGTGTGTTGGTGTTGCAGGTACACACTGAATGATGTGCTCTTGTTGATATTTCCAGTGTGTTGCTTGTGTGCTTCCCACATGCAGTAACTTTACGTATCTGGACTCAAATGCCTGCTTTCCTGCTTGTTTTCATATGCATGTGGGTTTGGCATTAATGTATTCATGGTCTCCTCTGCTCCCTGAATGCCTCCCACTAACCTGCCTTTGAAGGCCCAGTCTTATTGCTTGCCTTTCCCCTCTGCAGGTCACCATCCCTGGGAAGAGGTTGGCAGTCTGCCCCCTAAGGCTGGCCTCCCTGGGGGTCTCCTCCAAAAGCACCTGAGGAGGATACACTTCTCCACTGTAGCAATTATACTATAACCATCTGTGTCTAAATATTTTTGCTGCTGCAAATTGATGTTTGCAGACATTTGCCACTTGTTGCACCGTTGTCTTTTTGTGTGGACTTCCACCAACTGCTTTGATAAAACGGAGGAAAAAGTATTTATTACAGATGGTGAGGTGGGAAAGCAGATTACTCTTTGAAGACTTAAATGGGCTGGCAATGGTTGGAATCAGGGCTGCTTTTAGAATTCATGGTGTCTGAGAAGACTCACTGCCACATCTCAGAAAGCCAGAGACGACAGTGCATTGTGTTCACTGGACAGAAGCAGTGCAGCAAACACTACCTTCCAGGCAGAAGAGAGTGAAGGGAGAAAGTTTCTCACTTTCCTTGTTCATTTCTTCTTCTTTTTTTGCTTGCACAAAGACAGACAAAGGAGTGAAGGCAGCTAAAAGTTGATTCTTGCCTTTATTTGGATGCCCATTTGCTTAGTTCTTCTTTCTGGGGTGGCAATTTAATGTGATTATGTAAATAAAAGTATGTGAAAGTAATATGTCATACATACACACGTACATAGCACATGAACTTATATATAAAATGGGTAACAAATGTAACAAAAGAAATAAAACAAGATACTAGTCATTAGAATAAACGTTGGCATTGTATATTTCTGCAAATGACAGATATGTAACATTTGTACATTATTGTGTAGTAAATATGTTCAAGCTTGGATATAACAACGGCGTAGCTGACATCTGGTTTTGTTTAGGCACCAAACCCATTTAGTTATGGTTAGGAAAAGATCATGTTTTGGCTTAACACACTGGGTTTTGGTGGCAAAATCATGGCTGGAAATGCCGCAGATTTCCCACTAAAAAACATTCAGTTTTGTTGTTTGTTGGCCTCAGTCATCTGCAGTGGTCTATAGCTTGGCAACTGTCTTGCCTAGATGATGAAGCCAGTTCATATACATGTAATCAGAACTATGTCACATAAAAATGGTGATATGATACATATTAAATGTATAAATGTAATGTATCCATCGTTTGCAGAAACGTATAATGCCAGCATTTTCTCCTGGTGATTAAGCAATACTGCAGCAAACTCATTGCAATTAAATGTGCATGTTAAAGACAGATTCACATGCCAAAATGCCAAGCATATTCAAATGTATCATTATTTTTGCATACATGTATGTGTGCATTTGTCTGTGACAGTGACAGACACATAGGGAATGAGACTGATAGGCAGTGAATCCAACAGAACAGACAATAAAGGCAAACATGAGCATAATTACTATTTTGCTCTTTGGCTCTTTTATGGCCATTCACACTGTTCCAGTCAAGCAGCTGCCTTTATCAATGCACAGATCTATCAGATTTAGCATAGCTTCAAGCAACAGAGAGAGTGAGAGTGAGAGGGTAGCTCGCCTATGGATGAAGAAATGTTTCCTTGAGCCATCAGCCATAACTGACATTACCGGTTTCTCTTAGTGACTCTGATTAACTGTTGTCAGTGACTTTGTTCAGACGCAGCCATGAAATGCTGCAGTGAAAGCAACCATGAAATGCCATTTTATTTCGTATTAAAAGGCCAAACGCAACCACAGTATGTATTGGCGCTGAAGTCCCCCACTGTGCACTCGTTCATTGGACTGCATGAAAAGAGCACAGTGCTACTGCTGCATTAACTAATTGACTTTAAATGTACCAAACAGCAGAGGCATCCTTTGAGCATGACAGACTTTGAACCACTTTAGCTGTTGCCTTTGCACTTACTGTCAAGCAATCTATATTTTCACCCTAATGCAGTTACACTACAGTTACACCGACACACCTGCTGAGTGAGTCCAAAACTTTCTTGTCTGCATCTTTTTAGCTATCATGTTTATACCTTAAAGCTGCTTCTCAAACTGAAGTTTAAAAGCCCAATGATCCATGTTGTTTGCAGCACTGGTGCGAGCTCTGTCAATACATTGTACACAGACTGATGCGATCCAGATGCACAGGCAAGCAAGTGCACACACATGCAGGCACACATTAAAATACACATTCACAATCTTGGAGCTCAAACATTACCAACAGACACTGTTTGAACTGCTCCACATGCACAAAAAAAATCAATACAATTATCTTTTGTTCTTGAGACGTGTTTTCTTTCCCCAATAAAAATCGAAATGTATTTTTATATGCCTAACACGCAGCGGCAAAATGTTCAATGACAATACAGCGTCTGGGGAATGAGGGAAGTCTTCGTCCCGGCAAACAAATACGTGCATGCTATTTTCTGCTCCTCCAAGATCAGATATTTGGGGCAAGGTGTTCACAGTTTCCTCGTGGGTCTCTCGGGGGAGTCATGTTTTGTGCTTCGTCTTCGGTCTGAGATAAATGAAAAACCTTTTGACTTTCCCTCCAAGGAGAGAGTGCAAGCAGGGAGGAACTGTGAGCTATGCTGTGGAGAATGCAGGATGCCTCCAACGGAGAGTAAAAGGAGAGAAGAGGGGAGAACATTAATAAAACAATTTCTTCTCATTATAATGCTGTTCGGCTTTCTATTTTTATTTTGCGTTGAGGAACCTGCATGTCACTTTAGTTGGGAATGATTTGACACACCACCCTTTGCCACAGTGGCATGTTTTTGTCATTACTCAATGTCACTTTTTTTATGACATTCCATAATGTCATATATTTGCTTGTTGAAATCATAATAACAGTTGCATATTTCTCCAATGCTTCTGTTAGCTTTAGACTTAAAGGCACACAGTTTTATTCAGAGTATTAAGGGTGCTCTTGTCAATTTGGCATGCATGTTTTCCAAGCAATTCCATAGGGATTGGGTCACAGAGAAGTGCCTGTTGTAGCATTGTCATCTGGTCTTTTGTTGAACTCTCTATTTGTCTTCCAGCGTCTGCTGTATTTGGCTGGTCAACTGCTCATCAGTCTGTATGTTGCACCATTAACTTGATTGGGGATTTGGCTAGGTAGCTGTCTACTCATCATCCATCCTTTTGCAAATCCATCTCTCCAACCTCTCCAACCAGTCTGCCTAATGCCACATCACTCCATCAGTTTAACACGTCCCCTCATTTGAATGAGAGATATAAGTCAGATTTGAGAGTGCTGACAAGGCTTTGGTGATCAAGAGGAGGTGCCAGGCAGTTGATGGATATCAATCAAGCAGCCAACGCAGAAGTGCCATAAAGTGCAGTTCCTTGAATGGCCACACTACGCTGACTCCATATATGCATATTTAAGGGTGCTTTCGGACCTAGAGTTAGCTTGCCTTGGTCCGAATCAGGGACTAATTTTGTCACAAAGTTGTATAATTGGCTAGAGTTGGTTCGTGTTCTCACGGCAGCATTTACAAGTGGACCAGATCAAATGTCTTGTGTGAGAAAGCTGCTCTTGATTGGTCAGAATTTCCATGCGGGAAAAATCCAGGAAGTAAAGCAGAAGTTGAAGAAGAGTACACTTGCAAGATAAATGTGACACTTTCTAATGTCACAATGGAGGGACAACTACGCAGGTTGATTTTAGCGCTGCTCATCGTGGACTATATTGCTGTCATTGTTCACTTGAGTCAAACCATACAGTTTGAAAACGAGGCGCGGCTCCAACTAGAAAACAATGTTTTGATGCATTGGATGTGCTGAATGTGCATATTAAGGCAGTACAGGAGGAGGTGCACATTAATAATCCTCCAGGACTGTAACATGCTCATGTTTAACCCAAACAATGTGTCATGTGACTGCAGTTGGTTCAGATCCAGGTCCGCACACGTTCTCACCACAAACAAACTGCACCAGAGTTCATTTGTAACTGGACCAAGACCACTTCTTCAAGAAGGTTTCAGTCCGGTTGTTTTGGTGCGAACCCAACTGCAATTGCTGTGTTCACACCTGCACAAATGAACCGCACTTAGGTGGCAAATGAACTTGAGTTCGATTGAACCAAACCAAACTGTGCAAGTGTGAAAGCACCCTAAGAGCAAGGTGGTCTGCTATTCCACAGGTCCAATCTCTCATCCAAATATGTTCCCTTCTGGCTCCAAAAAAAAAAACAAGATGGCAACGGCCAAAAAGTCACGGTAGCTACTTTCATTATTTTATACAGTCTATGATATTGGTACGGTACCACGGAGATACTTTGACAACTCTGTTTCACAGACATCATCATCATCACAATAAGGGGAGATAATTGCATTGATTATGGGACTAAGTTATGTCACTCAAGAGTACTGTTTGTATTTGGCTAATTATCTCAATTGCACATTACATGACAGAACAGTGTTTAAAGATTTAGCAAGTAATTTTACAGTTGCTCTTTGGCAGAGAGTCAGCAATGGGCATTGTGCCCAACATTATATTTGCACATATTAAGTCAATATGTGAAAGTGCGTGTTAGTGGGATGCTAGGTGTTGAACTGGCAGTTTAGATGACAGAAGCTCAACATATAAGCTATAAGGCAACACTGTCATTAACTGAAAACTCTTTGCTTAACTTCTTAATCACTCTAAGGTGGGGTTCTCTGCCTCTGGGTAAGATCATCAGGATAACTCCCCAGCATGTGCAGTAACATGAGAAGGTTTGCATGAGCAAGTTGCTGGTCGGTTTAATTTCTAGACAAGATGACTTTTAATGATTAACATAAAATGACAGTTTTGTTTGCTTTGGTTTACGCTGCTCTAACCGCAAAAGCGCCATGCAAATCATGTTAGATCAACATTTTAGTCAGGTGTTATACGGAAGTGCAGAAACATTGTTGACTGAGTTTGCCAAGTGTTTTCACTTAGTGTTTTTTTTATGATGTACTGAGCTGTTGGCTCCTGGCAGCTAAGGATCCGTCAGCTGTTACCAATGTCCGACGACTGGACGTGGAGTGTGGCAGGCTACTGAGAGCTACGCTAATGTACTGTATTTATTATTAACCAACATTTTATATTAAACAGGGTAGAGTTTGTTAAAGGGATCAAAAGAAAACTTGCAGTATGGGTCTAAATGCTACAGTTATTACTTACACACAATCATAAATTTAATATCTACAGAGTGACAGATATGCAGCCGAGCATGGGATTTCTCATGCTGTGTTCCAACGAGCCCTCTGTATCAGTGTGTAGTGTGTGTGTGTGTGTGTTTGGAGGGTGTGAGGGATGCGGGTGAAAGAGAGAAAAAAAAAAGAAGGTGTGGCGTTATTAACCGGCTTGTTGCCACCTGCCAGAATCACAGATGGGTAGTGCTGGGCCATACCTGAGTATGTTTATATGTGTCACCTGACACTGAGGGTTAAATCAATGAAAAGATTGACAGTTGACCTTAAATCAAGATGAGCATTTGTGCAATCTTCCCACCGTGGTGGATGACATACACACACACACACACACACACACACACACACACACAAACCCGTCTCCACCTTTGATTTTATGTGCTCTCATGTTCTCTCTCTCTCACTGTGTTTCTCGATTTCCACAGTTGTTATGCGTCACCTTCACCTGTTAGTCATCAGTGTCTCAGACTTCTATTCTCTCTGTGGCATTGGGTCTGCTATGATTCAGATTTGTCTTTACTATTCAGATAAATAATTCATGTTTGGCAGTATAGAGTACATGAGTATGGCCTTGCAGCCAGTTGTGTTGCAGTGTTCCAGTACCACACAGTACGGGAATTATTTGAAAATATCCAATGTTAGAGATGCCATTTTTTCCTCTGCATTTGGTTCTTAAACAAATGTATACCATTATGAACAATAATGCTGAAAAAGAAAAAGTCCCAAGAGTAGTTAGTGCTGATGACTGATAGGATGTAGACATTTTAACGTACTGCTGTTGAAGGCAGAAGCTCAGCCATTTATTCTCCCCATTGCATAAAGACTGGGAAGAGAGAGGGTTGAGCAAAAGCCACCTCCATCATCTTCATCAAAGTGTCCCTAACCACATGTTGAGAGGAGAGAAATCCTTTAAACTTGCTCAAGTGGAGGTGTACGTTCAACTTAAGGCAGGGCAAAAACAGCATTAAAAAAGCTCAATGTTCCCCAGTAATCCAATCGCATCACACCAGTCCCTAAATCTTTGTCAAGGAAATGCAATTGTTATAATGCGTTTATTGAAACTTGGGCAAGGTTTTATTTAATCATGCCGCGCTCTAACAGCACTGGCGGTAGATGAGAAAAACACACAATCTTTCATCACACCATCATCCTTGGGAAATCCAATTTGTTGCTGTTCCCCTCGCCCTGGTGCGCACCACACGTGTGATTGCTACATGGTACAGCTAAGAACATGGAGTAAACTCTGTGTTAATGTGTGTTGCATGTGTTTCTTTCCCCTTTATGTTCTATTGTGTGTCATAGCGGTTTCATTTTTCTGGTGATTATCAGAGTAATTCAGTGGTTGGGAGGGTAGAGGGTCTCTGCTGACGAAGTGGATGTACAGGGTCATATGTGTGTGAGGGAACCTTGATGAAACCCTGAACTAAGAGCACAAAGTCACACATTCTGATTTATTCATCTCAAATATTTTTTCATTTACACAGTTCCCATTGTGTGCTGCCTTCATCAGGTTTAACAGGGCATCTGCTTGGTTGCTTTACAGCACTGCACAACAAGAAAACTTGTTTCATGTGAAAAAAATTGATATATTTATGTTGGAAATTTATTTGCATAGCATACATCTTTAAAACTATATAAATGCAAAGATAAAGATAATTTTTTGTTTATATTTACAAAACATACTATGGGACAAAGGTATGGGAAAAGAGTATAGGAATCCAACACATTCTCACTCGGACCTCGTCACATATCGATGTTTGATCATGGACTTTCCACGTCTACACATGACGTGCAAGTTACCCTGGGTGTGTTGGCTGTTGATGCTCTGGGACGCCGTGTCAAGTTGTGCCTGTTACATGCATTGTCTTCTTTAAAAATACACTTCCGTTTCCACAGGAAATTTAACGTTTACATACAGTCTCTTTCAAAATAAATGCACTATGTCAGCACAACAATGCAAATTGACAACAACTAACTCACGTGGTTGGGTTTAGGCAACAAAAACACATGGTTGGGTTTAGGAAAAAAGAACAGGGTTTGGCTTTAGAGTCTTATGGGACATGATTACCACTCTCCCGGGTGAAAGTCTGGGTTTGTTGGACCCATTCACCACCCGCCCTACTTGGACTTTGACCACCTTAACTTTCCTTCTTCCCCCTGATGCTGCTAAGCACCATTAAGCTATAATGACGACCGGCCACTTATCATGCCAACATTAAGGGATGGCTTTTTTTTGTCAGTGTCTGACGCTGGAATCAGAGATTTGCAAATCTACATTGTCAGAATAACCAATTTATCAAACTGTAGGATGCTTTCAGATGTTGATTTCTTATACTAAATGATCATGCTGGAAGTATAGGTCACAGTCCCTGATTCTTGACATTTGGTTATCAATCTGATTCGATCCAACTCCAGTCAAGAGGGTTTGAAAAAATCATGCAAAAGTTATACTCAAAATCCAAACAAAGTATTAAAGAAAAAGCCACACGAACATCTCGAAATAATCTCCACACTCTCACAGGCAAACTTTACACTGCTTAACTGTGCAGTGCTTTAGTCTTCCCCAACATTTAAAACAGTCTTCTGCCAAGAAGAGGCTGTCCTGGTATTACAATGAATTATTTATTGTGTGTTAATTTTAGGAGTAATTACTGTTCATCTGCAGGCCTGTTATTGAATTGCCTCTGAGTTTTAACTGAACGGACTTGTGCTGTAAGCGTCTCTGAGTAACACACACTTAGCTGTCTGCCTTATTTATTAGTGTACAGGAGTTGCTGACAGCTCCCAGGTCTGGGGCTCATGGTGCTTTGACAGTGACGGCCTGGGTGATGACTGAAAAAAAATGGGCCTGGGCCATACTCTCACTACACAACGGCTCACACATTTTTGGTGTGTGCATTCATTTGTGTGTGTGTGTGTGTGTGCGTGACACAGAAAGAGACTGTGCCCAAGAAAGAGCGTGTTTGGAAGTGTGCATTTAAATGAAAGCTTGAGCGTGTGTCGGTTAACTTTCTGCAGAGAGAAGCTGCTTGGCATCAGTGGCCACCACGCCCTGGCAATAGAAAGTCTTGTGTGTACTTGTGTGTGTGTGTGTGTGTGTGTGTGTGTGTGTGGTGTGTGGTTATATAAATGTATTGAGTGCTCCTCACTCCTCCACCTGCCAACCTGGCATCATTTTCTCCCGCTCTTCTCTTTCTCTCTCATAAAATTTGCCAGATGTTACAGATTAGTCAGCATTTCACTTTGGCTCTCGTCTTAAGTCAAATGCCATCACCCCGAGCCACCCCTAGGTAACCATAAAGGCTTGAGGTTAACCAAATGGAGGAGGGCAACAAAATATAGTTGGGCATTGTTTGCAGATGGGAAACCTTATGGTTGTAAACCGGAGAGGCTCTAATCCAGCTGTGTTTTAAGCCATTACCGTGATGTAGCCTCAGAGAAAAGGAATTTTACTTCAACATTTCAGCCAATCGTGTTCTGCTCAAAGCTTCGTGATGTGGTTGACAATATGTTGAAGGCAAACAGTGGCAGTTGGCAACTCTCTTCATTGGAGGAACCGATAGCGTGTGGAGTGTTGCTGACAGCTCTGGCCTTACACTGTTTGTTAGGTGTTCCCATAACAACATAATTGACATCTGTACTGACTCTGTAAAACCCATCGTAGGCATCAATTTTCTGTGTTATAAACTTTTAGCCTGTATTTTCAAATCTAATGGGTCTAATATGTTGGCTTATTAGTTTTGACTTCCACCTACACTGAAAAATACTTAGACAACAGTTATAGTGCATGATCCTCAAATGAACTGCTGAACAAACAGAGGACAACTAAGGCAAACCTTCTAAACCAAACTACTGTATATTGTGAGCTCTTGTGAAATGGAGCTCATTTTGCAGGGAATGTATTTAAACTTGACTTAAACTGTTGTTCTGCTGGTGGAAATCATTGAAACGTAGAGTAGAATTGTGCATATTGAAATGTAATATGTGTACATACAGTATGTTAAATTTCCATATATGAAATATATGTACACATAAAGAAATATATAAAAACATGTGGGCGGCCTCTAGCTCACCTGGTGGAGTGTGTGCCCCATATAGGCTGATCGCTTTGCAGCAGCTTGGTTTCAGTTCCAACCTGCGCCCCTTTGCTGCATGTCATCCCCACTCTCTCTCTCTCTCTCTCTCTCTCTTACATTTTCTGACTCTCTTCACCTGTACTGTGATTAAAGGGAAAAACTGCCCAAAAAATAATCTTAAAACATGGTATGCACATTTTGAACATGTTCCTTACTCTCATGTACTCTAACTGGAACCTTGTTTCAACCAGAATTTGAACTCTGGTCTGTGGCAGAAAATTTTTGTATGTGTTGTTTTCATATACTTGCATAGGTAAATCAAATATTTGCAATAGGGTCAATTATACTGTGGTAATATGTGTGACAAGTCAAATGCACATTAGTAATATTAAGTATCATAATTGTTGTTATCTGACATGCTTAGGCCTCCATGCTCAAAATGTGGAACGTATGATACTCAGTTTCTGTACCCCTACGTTAACCTTTAGGGGTACCCCACCTATAAAGGGGTGTGTCCCGCCTCACCTCCCCCCTTTTGGTATTATGCTCTGTGGGAGAGGTAAGCGACATTGCTCTTCTGGTAACTTCCATGTTTTCACGCTGTTGAGAGATTTTAAGATTTATTTTATGCTAACATAATCTTGTGTCGCTTAACTTGTGTAGGGGCTGGAGTTTGTGTGGTTGTGTATGATGGAGGATTTTTGTTTTGCCACTTGTTGTCAGGAGAGGAATAAACAGAGATAACCTCCGAACATATCCGCAGTCTGGGCCTCTACACATCTATCTACACAACGCAGACAACACTAGAGTCCACCGGTTACATATATATCTTTATCATACATGGTCACAACCTATATTATCATGTAAAATTCATCATATTAATTGATGGTAAATAAGCAGATACACCGCACAAGAGGGCTGAATTGCTTCTTCTTTTAATTTAGTCTTCATTTGAAATTTAAAAACAACGCGTTTCGCCCAGAAGAAGCAGTTCAGCCCTCTTGCGTGCTTATTCACTATCAGTCTGATGCTTCCTGCCGTCACCTGTACCAAGTTATAAGGACTAACAGCGCTGTGCACAGGTCATGCGCTTTAAATGATTTCGTCATATGGATATTTTTAAGTAACTAAACATGCATAATATATGCTTATAATGAAGACTTATAGGTTAAAGGTTAGATATTATTCATCCCAAAGCTTATCAATATACAATGTACGTATTAACACATATGTATTATATGTCAACATATATGTAAAAATAGAAGACAGACATGTACTGCATGTCAAATATTAAAAAGAGAAACATACATAAGCACACAGATTTTTTTATATATATGTTGTTTTCATACACTTGTATATATAAATGTAATAAATATGGTTAACATATATGATAGCAACATATAATACCATATAAAAACTCAGCTTATAGATATACACACAAACAGATGTACGTATATATTTCCAGAGGATGTGTGCACGTGATCATAATATATCACCTCACAGGTAACACATGCAGCAACATTACTCTTGATATAAAGGCATATATGTCATATATTATTTTGCATATGGGCAGTGACCTGATAGTGGTAGTGATAATTGTGATGGTAAATAAGAAATACAGTAGCAGTAGAGAGATTACTAATAGAAATGGTAGTGACAGGAGTACTGAGAGTTGCTGTATAAGTACTAATGGTATTTCTAACAACAGTGGCACGACTGACCGCGACTAAAGAGAAACATCATATTTATTACATTAATGTGTGTAAATAAACCATATATAAATAGATGTGACTACTTTCTGACCAAATTAACTTCAGTATTCAGTTATTTTGTCACCCCTGGCCCTTACTTTGGCATGTGCAGCATCATGTTGCTTACGCATACTGTCGAAGCAGGCTAAAACAAAGGTTCTCTGTTTCGTCGGAAATCTGTTTGAATGGAAAGATGGGCGACATCAAATTTGACTACCTTGTCAGTTCTTTTTTGTTTGTTGTTCTAACCAGCGCGGTGCCATCACAAACAAAACCGCAGTTATGAATGCATGTATTAGACAGTGCGCCATTTAATATCAGTGATTTGAATGGGAGATATAAGCTGCATTGTGCCCCTGTATGGAAATGACTTACGGGTTCCAGCTCCTTCCAGTAACTACCACGATGTGCATGCAATCACACATACACAGAAAAGAGAATCTAGCAACTCTTATTAATGTTCAATCCAAACACCACCACAGGCACACACACATTCACAGAGCTGCACCACACCAATGTATTGATGTTGTGTGTGTGTGTGTGGCTGAGGTTAGTTTGCAAAACAGGTTCAGGTCAAAGAGAGTGTGTGATGTTTAGTGTATAAAGAGTGTGTGTGTTTGTGTATGAGTTGTGATATTTCGTAATGTGTGTGTGCGTGTGCAGTATTAAGGTGCTTCAGATGTTCTGGAAGCTCAGGCCCTCTGGCTTCAGCCAGCTGGAGTTCTCCAAATTAGCCCAGCGCTTCATTATGCGGCTCCTGTGTCCTCCTCTTCCCTCACCCACTCCCCCAAACTCTCCCTTCTTCCACATTCATACCTCCCTCTTCTTCCTCACCCCTGCCCAACAGCTATCCTTATCCTCCTTGCTGAACCTCTCTCCACTGCCCCAGTCTCCTTTCTCACCATCTCTTTTTCAAACCCCTCTTTTCATTCTTGCTTTTATCTAGCTCCCCTCATTTAATCTATAACCTCCCCAATTGAGCCGTTTCTGTGATCTCTTAAAAAGTCTTTCTCCCAAACCAGTCGCAACAAGTTAAAACTCAAATGAAAAGAAAATCATCGACAATGTTGATGAGAGAAAGATCGACAGAACTAAAACATTCCCTGTCCAACCTCACAACAGTCACGATGAAGCACCTGCTCTCCCCTCTCTTCACCCTTCTCCTCTGCTCTTCCCCTCACGTCCCCCCTACCCTCTCCTCCCCCACTAGTCTCTCCCTCCTCTCCCACACCTCCCTCTCCTCTCTGACTCCCCTCCGCTTTAGATATTTAGCTCCAGGTGAAACAGCGAGCCGACCCTTATGTTGCCTCTGTCTGTGAAGCTTTTGTCCTCTTCCTCGTAATTGCACCAAGGCTCAATGCAGAGTGTGTGTGGCTGTCTGTGAATGTGTGTGTGTGTGTGTGTACTGTACATGCGTGTGTCAGAGAGAAAGACAAAAAAGAAAGGAGGGATAGGATTGGGAGGGGGGGTTGTGTGCGTTGTTTGTGTATTTGTGTGTGTGTGCGCGCTTGTGTTTGTGAGTCCGCCTCCTTTGCTTTTCATCTGTTGCCTATGGTGCAATCCACAACCCCACTCCCAGCCGGCTTCCTGGTACCCACACACACACACACACACACACACACACACACACCCACACACCCACACACACACACACACACACTCATAGCCCTGCAGTGAGGTTGTTAGCAGGTGTGTATAGTTTATGTTAGCATTAGCCACGTTAGCCTAGCCGCTATGCCCCCCAGTGAGTCTCTGTCTCAATGGAAGCCAGGGATTTCTTTTCATTTGAGGGCTGAAGGGAGGGCCTTGGTTGCGCACACACGCACGCGCGCACACACACACACACACACACTGGGGGGCCTGAGGGAGGGCCAGTAACTGAGCCACCAGCCAAGGGAGCTGGACCAATTACATTGTTAGGATAAATGTAGCGTCGGCTATGCATGGATTGTGGTACTTAACAGCCGGCGCGAAAAAGAAAAACCCTCCCTTCCCTTGCCTTGTCTTCTCTCCAGTTCGCCTGGGCGTTTTTAAATGGAGGGGAATTTAAAAACAGATTTATGGGTCAGTTAAATATAGTAGGCAAAACTGATTCCCTAACCAACCACCCCTCCTCCGTAACTCCCTCCATCTATCCCTCCCTTGTATCACCACCACCCTTCCATCCCCCCAGTTTTTGTCTCCTTTTCCCTCCCTTTGGTCTTTTATAAAATGATATATCTCTTAAAAAGGATGGAACAGTTCCCCCAGTGGAACGCTCAAACACAAATTGACAATCCAGGCCTTGTGGTTTAATAGGCACTCTGTATCTCTCTCTCAAGCTTCCCCTCCCTTTCTTTCCTTCCATCTCCCTCCCACCTTCCTCTCTCCTGTCTCTTATTCTCCTGACCAACAAGGACTTATTAAATGAAGCCTTAACTAAATCTGAGTTAATGAATTATTCTAACACCTACGATGTGATTATTGTAATTAATGGGCCACCGACGTACCTACCTTCACACCAGGTTTCCTAAATGAACATCTTGTGCAGGCCTAATGTCTTTCTTTTTGACACAGATTTAAAGCTTCCTCTGTCTGCCTTTCCTCCTCGCCAACTTACAACCCCAGATGCATTGTGGGATAGAAATCTGGGTCTGATATTCATTTTTCTCCTCTTAGGAGAGAGAAAAAATACCCATGAGTATTTATATTATGGTTTTAATAAAATCGAGAGCACTTAAATTAGTGTTTAAAGGATTAGCATGATCTCAGTGGGTAAATTCATAAGTCAGTGCAAGTTTCTGTGGCGACGGTGACCTCACATGATTTGCTTTCCATTTTGTCAACAGGCTTAAGTCCATGCGATGGTATCAGGGAATGTTTGCATTTGGATGACAAGCATCATTTGGCAATCCAAAATGTTTGTTTTAGGGGCAAAGACAATCCCTCCTCTGTAGCATTACTATTTTGGATATGTTTTTGCTGCTTTTCCTTTAAAAATCTTCAGCAGACAAGGGGAGGGGGGGGGGTTCACTAAAAATGTGTTTACCTCACCATACTGAGAGTTGTAAATGCAACGGTTAGCAGGTTTTCAGCGGCATGCATGGAGGTGCGAATCTCCCTCCTCACCACACGCTAGCCTCCAGCGCCAACACACAGACATGCACACATACTTTTTTCACACACACACACACACACACACACACACACACACACACACACACACACACACACACACACACACACACACACACACTGCCTGCTGCTGCTGCCTTCTGCTAATCCACAAGCACCAGCACAATCCACTTTCAGGGCTGCGCTGCTGCAACCGCGCCAAACAGGCCACAAGTTTGGTTCCTTCTCCAAGACACACAGTTCCAGGCCATGTTTGAGATTCTGTTTCAGCAGCAAACACACAGACCAGCACTGTTCAAACTTCGAGTAGTATAAAAGCAGATAATTTGACAAAAAAAAAACCCTTCCTGGTGTCGGCGCTAGTTCGCGAACCTCGGCCAAGCCTTTCATCCCGAAGCCAATGTGTATGGGGCAAACATTCAGTGCGCTTTGATTTCCTAACCACTTAAGAAGATTCGGTCATGCTTAATCCAGTTTCTCAGCCGAATTTCCCTCCAAGCTGGTAATCATGGCTGAATAAAGTGTATACTTGAAGTAGTGCTGTTGTTGCTGTTGTTATAGACCCTGCATCGGGTGTAGTATCCCCCTTGTTAACCTGCAGGTAAATTGAGGAAGTTAACACCCAACCTGAGTGAAGTTATCCACAGTGGATGCGGATTAAAGGCCCGTACTTGAGGTACTTTTCTGTTGTTATTTTTCCCCTTTCTATGAAGAAATCTTTGTAATATTCTCACAGTGCTGCACATGCTTTTATCTGGTGTTCCTCTCAGTTTATTTACTCATACATTTACTGAATGACCGGCATCATTTTAGCTTTGTGGCAATTTATTATCATTTGTGCTAGTCTTTTTAACTGGGTCACAACTCATTTTTCAAAGGTGGGGAAAAGCCAACAGCCACTCACTGTGACATCTGAAATTTTGTTGTGCATTCTCACTGCTCTCACCTGTGCAGCACACTTCACTTTACATCTTTCTGTCATGCATTGTTTGAATGTTTTCCTAAGAAAAGTAATGCACCAAAATTTGGACATATCCTATTTAATAATGAGCCAGTTATTTGTGGAAAACCCGTATATTTGGGTAGGCTGGCCTCACATGACTAATGCACTGACAGAAGAAAAGATTGACGATGGAAGCATAAGAAGGTAAAAACATGGGACTCTTCGACAGGAGACCGGTGAGAGAAATCATTTGAACTCTGAGTGAACTCTGAGTGATTTTAAGGTACGTCCTCTCCATGTTTCTTTTCTTAAACCTCACCACAGTAACTTCACTTGCCCAAACCTAACCTCTATCTTTACATAAAATATGCAACCTTAAGTTAAGTACATAACGTGATTCACAGGGTGCTAATTTGTAGGATATCATATGAGCTGTTGTATGAGGATACGTAGTTTTATTTCAACAACAGAGAATCACTCAGATGGGACCAATGGCAGAGGGAAATCAATGTCCACTTTTGGGCTTATGTATAGTATCTCTGGTACACACGAGTATGCTGTTAATGACGGTGACAGTAGTCACATCTTAGATTAGTGGGGTAAGGAGTCCGGCAGCAAGCAGTTCTAGCATGACTGGCATGGCGCCTTCATGGGCGTCAGAGCTTTGACCACTGCAGATGTTATGCCTCACTCAACAGGTATCCATATTTATTTTCCCTTCTCGGCTAAAATGAGAGCTGTATAAATTGCAGGCCTCTTTTTCAATGAACCCTTCGACCATGGCATTATGTTCTCTCCAAGCTTGTGCAACTTTGCCTCTTGGAAAACACTGCCATAGAGCTATAATGCATTACTGGGGGATTCACTGAATTTTTAGGATGTTTTCCTGTTTCAACAGGTGCAGTTTGAAGATAATATCGTGAGTTTTATTACTGAGTGATTTTATTCAGATGTTTTTGTAACATCATAGCACCAGTGAAGTTTTATAAAGCCCATGATTAATATCTATTTGACTGAATATTGTAAGCTACAGCATCTCTTCAGCTGTATCAGCTAAAATTCCTTATTTTTTAGCTGCTTCAGTTTATTTGCACTGGTTGAATTTTAATACAAAATTCTTGTCCTATGCTGCAAAGTAGTAACATATTTTTTTACATCCAAGCCCAAAGAGCATAATTTTCTTTTTTCATTTTTTCGTCTTTTATATATCAGATCTGCCAAACCAGCAGTAGTGCATCTCCCAGGTATGCTCATTGTGTGGAGATGTGAGGGGTACAGGGCTGACCCTTGTGGACTCTCGGCTGGTCTGTGTGCTCTGAGCCTGCAGCAAAAAGGCAACCCGGCACTGATGAGAATCCCTATAATTGGCCCAAACCTGCACACATGGCCTCAAGCTCCTCCACTCTACATTGCCAATGAGAGTGGAGGATACAGATGGAGAAAGTAAAGCTGAGAAAGAGAGCTGACCTGACTGAAGATGCAGCTACATACCGGTCTCTGTGAAAGGATGTAGTTTGTGTTTACCAAAATCTAAGTAATGAAGCTGTTCACCTCACTTGAATAATGTTACACTGAGTTTTTTATGCAGAGTCAATCGGCTACCAAGCAGACCTTGAAAACCCTCCCGAGAGACGTGAACGTTGTTTCTTTGACTTTCTTTCTTTTCCATTTCTTTATCCAGTATCTGTTGTTCTTTTTTACAAGTATATTCCCTATCTTTTCTGCACAATTTCTCTTATCCGTCTTGATCCATGCATTGCTCTCCATCCCCTCATTCTCACTGTCAGTACATGTGCGTGTATGTTTGTGTGTATGGTGCACCACTGCACGTGGGCCTGCTATCTCCCAGCCACACTTCTGGGGCTGGCAGTGGGACAGAACATCCTGAGGGCCCTAACTTTCCCCGGCTCCCCAACCCCTCCCTCCTCTCTCTCTTGCTCCGTCTGTTAGCCATCCAAGAATATGCCAGTCAGGTCCTGGGCAATCTGCATGCTGCCCTCCTGCCATCTTCCACCTACTCTCTCATCCTCTCTCTTACTCCCTCTCCTCTGTATTCCCACTTTCACTTTTCCTTTTTCTCTTTTCCTCACCTTCTCTTTGCATCTCTCTGTCCCACATTTTCTCTCCACGTACCCTCCCTACTCCTCTCCTCTCTGGCCTTTGGCAGCCACTGTAAACCCGCAGCATGAAGTGGTGTCTGTTCGTAGCTCAGTACCGTATGTGTGGTGACGCCCTCTGGACACGCTGGCACGCTCGCTGACAGCTTGATTTGGACCCAGTGTAGCAGAGAGTAGCAAGCTAGTATTAGAAAGCTTGTAAATCTACATATCAGGATAAAACTAAGAGGATTTTATATGTTTCCTTTTTGATGAGTTCAAACCGATGGTGGTTATTTTACATGTTATCCAGTAATTTTGAGATAAAAAATTATCTCAAACTCTTTTGTATGTGGCTCTTTCACCTACAGCTGAAGTAAATCAACATTTCGTTTTGCGCATTTCTATTAAAAGATGTTTATTATATGTATGGGACTTTTTTTCCTCTTTCACAGTTAATTTCTTTTGCTGTCTATTCTCAAGCTGCCACTTAAATTTCATGATTTGAATAATTTGTCATTCATATTCAGCTACATGTGCTAAAGGCAACATTAGGCATATTCTAATTCCATTGACTGCTATGAAACCAAACTACCATCTATAATCCACATCTGATCTGTAAACATAACGCTATCACTGCTCCACTGAAGCCTGACGTCCCTGCATCTGGCTTGTACCTGTTGCCATGGGAAACAACATAAACTAGCATAAAATTAAGAGCATGACCCAAAAATTTTTGATTGACTTCCAGAGGTTGCTGCCTCACTCTTAAGCTCCTGTCTTCCTAGTTTAGCTTTTCAAACATCTCAGTACCTGCATGAGTTGACATAAACCAAATATGAAATGAAATACAAATATTTCAAATATTGTTGCATGTTGGATTGATCACAATTTTCAAGGCACAGGTTTTTGGTTGTTTTCAGATGACATCACTCCACCACATTTGGGTACCAACTTTTCCATACTGATAAACCACTGCTTCTTGTGCCATCTGCAACATTTTGAAATGTCTTTTGGGGTTAAGCCAATTTAAATTACTCCACAACAATGTGATCTCTTCCCCACTCATCATATTTTGACGCTTGTGGACAGCTTTTTGTGTTGTGTGTTGACATAAGGGGTCTGCTGTTAGGTTTAGGCAACAAAAATTCTTGGTTACTGTTAGGAAAAGATTGAGGTTGACCTTAGTCAGATGAGTTCTTAGTCACAACTTACATGACACGACTTCACACAGGACACAAACACCAGTCTTCTGGGTCAAAGTCCTGTGCTTGCTGGACCCATCCACCTCCCCTTGACTCACCCTAAATACTAAAAGCCCAGACTCACCAAACCTACATCAAAGAACTGGGGGCGATGAAGGCCCACTGTGGCATCGCTTCACATTAGAGCCCTGCGCGGGACTGTTTTCTTCATCACGTTCCTGCCCGCTCCTGCTGAATTTCTGACCATTTCCGCCCGCAACCGCAACGTGTGTGTTACACTCCCGCCCGCACCCGCAATGTGTATGTCCACTCCCGTCTGCTCCCGCAAAACTCTGAGAATTTATGCCCGCACAATAATAGAGATGCATTGATTTTGTGTCTTCTCCCATCCCGCAGGAGAAAACACATCATTTTATAAGCTATTCATAAAAAGATTCATGGGGTTGTTTGTTTCGTTTCCCTGGCCTGCATGTCTTTTGACGCACTGGTCAGGAATAGCGCTCCTATTTTGTTGTTTTCATTTAGTTTTTCATGAAATAAAGGCTGTTTCATATTCTATTCTCCTCCTCTGTATTTTATTTATTTTTCTACCTTTATATAATCACGCAGTGATTGAGGTTAAGGTCTCTTTTCTAAGAGAGACCTGAATAAGAAACATTAATGAGATAAAGATAAAGCCTATGCTCAATAAGACCGGCATCATCATGCCTCTTTATGTAATTAACAAATAGCAACGAGAGTAGGCTGTGAGTGGCTCAAATAACACTAATAAATAACATAAAATAAACAAAGTTAACGAATGAAACGAATGAATTTAATAAATGAATCACTTGGCCATAATATTGCTGTGGAGGAAGAGAATGTTGCTGACCGACTGCGGTCCCAATCCCGTGTGTCTCTCTTCCAAGATGCGCCCACAGACACTAAAGGCCCGCTCTGAAGGTGCACTGGATGCGGGGATACTGAAGATGAAACATGCCAGCTTTGAGAGCGCTGGGAAGTAGCGGGCTCAGCGCGCCTTCAGACCTTGTTTGAGCTTCTTTTCCACATCATTTGTTAACTCCATCCTGTCGCTATAGGCTACATCCTGATCCCGTAGTGTTTTTTTAGCCGCCCATTCCCGCCCGCAGCAAAGTTCCACCCGCTCTCACAAGATTTGGGTTGGGTCCCACGGGACCCGGTGGGACCCAATCCCAATGCAGCCCTCTACTTCACATTTCCTACGTCTAAAAACTTGCGCTTGAACACAGCGCAAAGACTACAGCCAATGACCAACTAGCATGTAAGTTCTGCGCATGGACTGTAAAAATAATGGAAGCAGCTACCATGAAATCCCCCGTTGAATGGCCATCGCCATCTATTTTTGGAGCCAGGAGTGACCATATTAGGGCAAGAGGCTGGTGTTGTGGAGGAGCGAGGGGTGGATCTGACTGAGAAGCCAAGGACACAATGGATAGACAACCTGTCACTCACAGCAGCCCTCCCTTAATTTTGCGTTATTTTGAGCCTTAATAAAATGTAAACAGTTGAGTTATATAAAAATTCACCCCCCTAACAGTTGTCAGGAATGGAAAAATTTTCTATAGTTGTTTGTACAAATGATATTCATGGTGCACTAGCAAACAATAAAAAACTTGGTTTCATCACCTTTGTGTCTCTTCTCGTGCACTGAACTGAACTTCCAATTAGAGTGATTTTACTCCACGATGGGCTCCGATTCAACATGCTGAATCAGCTGAGTAACAGCTGACCAAGGCCGACTGGTACCAATGGTGCAGGATACACTGCAAAAACTAGGGCAACAGATGCTCACTGATGACCCGACATTGACCAACAGCTAACCACTGGCTTGGTGTGTCAGGGCTCTAAAGGGTGTGTTGTGCGTTTGTATCTGACACTAGGGGCCACTGACCAAACAGCGTTTTTTGAAGCCCCGGTAATGAGACCAGGCTTCCCACAACATTCAATGCAAAATAGTGCAAAATAGTGCTTTGCTTTGTTTTGCGGGTTGTTTTTGGCTGTTTTCCAAGTGTAATCTATAACCTATGCAGTAGGAACACAAACTAGAGGCCCTTGTCAGTGGGTTGGGTGAAAGAGTGGACAGACCGATGGGCAAATGGCCTGTTGTTATTGAATGTTATTGATTGGCCGTGTAATTCCACTGTATAAGGATTGATGTGACTTCACTGTAGGCCACATCTGCATGGTAACAAATGGGAGGAAACACAACCGCTACTGTAGCAGGACCTCCTTGGAAAAGGACTGATTAATGCAGACTCCTCCAGGGGTAAGGATGGAGGGATGGATGGATGCTAAAGAGGAGAGCCTGGCAGCTAGCTCCTAATGCTACAGGGAAAGTGACGAGAGGGAGGGAGGGAGGGAGGAGAAGGAGAGAGAACGTCCGGGGGCAGGCATGCAGGAGCGAATACACACACACTGCACACACGTGGGGAGGATTTTGACTCTTTAATCTTGCCCTGTGTTGCTTTGATAAGGAAAGAAATCCCCCCCTTGCAACGAAGATAGAGCTGTTCTCCTTTTGTCTTAAAGTTATGGGCATATTTATGCATGAGCTGTTTATTTGTGTCAGGCTTACAAATTAATTTCTCAGAGTCCTCCAAAAAAAAATAAATAAATAAAGTGTGCACCCAAGTTAAATGTGACTTTGCAGAGTTTTGGAGACAAAGCGAGTCAGTGCTGGTGTCTGTGTATCGATCGCATCCGCCTGCAAAGAATAGCTTCCTTGGCTGCAGCTATGAGTATTCACGTATACAAACCCACGCACATTCACAGATTCACATTCCTTTGAGTCTCTCAATCAAGTTTCCCAAGAGCAAGTGCATGCCAAACCTGCAGTAGGTCACTGGATGTCAAGTGCACCGCAGCTCTCATTCTTTCTCCCTCTCAATTTCGATCCAAAATTAAATATGCACATGCAAAAATTGGGGCAGCAACTTTGACAAAATGACTGCACGCATCATATGAAGGGAAAACGCACTACATAGTCTCACCACATCTTCCTGTCCTCAAGTCTGCTTCACTAACCAGCCCCCTTACAGAAACTCTTAATTATCAAAGTGTTTTTACTGTTGACCCATCAACATAAAGCAGCTGTTCTGTCAGGCTTTCATTAGAACCAACAATTCAAAAATCCCCCCCTTCTCACTCTCAACTCTCTCACACACACACGCACAGGTATATGCTTACACAAATATTATGTAGCTGTCAGAGGTGTGGAGCTCTGTTTTGAAGCTGCTTCCAGGCTTTGAAGTCTCTGACCTTTTGGTCTGGCTCGTCACACACCGACGCAGAACCGGACTGTCAAGTTGCCACTGCCTTCTGCCACATTCCGCAGTGACTGCAAACCGGGAAGCCATTTTTTGAATTATTTCTATGTCACTGGCAAAGACAGGCCTTCTCAGGAACAATGTCATGGGCTGGAGCATGCATGCACGCACTTACATAAAGATGCACAAATAGCCCTACAAGTAGCAATGGACTAAAAGGGAAAGAGAAATGAACAGGTGAGGCTATAAACAAAAAAATGTTTATGCTTTAGCAACTCACTAAACCCCTAAATGTGTCGTGTCATGATAAATAGTGGCCTAAATAAGTATATACACAGGTCATAAACTGAATGCAATTCTGGGTGGTCTTAAAAAACATCTGAATAAGTGTATTAACCATGTTTTGCTCTGTTTTCATTGCTTTCTGGGAACATTGTCTTTGTATAAATCTGTATAATGCTACTACTTATTTTACTGAGCAGTCCATACACATGTTTACATGTGGAAAAAACGTAACACTGCTGCATGAGTATGTGTGAGGGAGACCTTCAGACATCTGTTTATGAGTGTGTGCTGGCATTTTATGTCTCTTTGGACCCCTTTTTTTCCCTTCCTTCTTCTAGACAGTTACTCATGCACCTAATTTATGGCACACCTGCAGTGTGTGTGTGTGTGTGTGTGTGTGTTCATAACTGTGGGACTTACTGTGTGGTAACTCTCAGACTCATGGTGGAACTGTTGATGAAGGAATGCTGCTCCCTCTGACTCACCTGATGATTTGTCTCTTACTTTGTGATCAGCGTGGCGGGGAGATCCCACACAATAGGGAGGCGATGAGCAACACAAAACAGCAGTGTCTTTTTTCAGTTCAGGAGTTGAGATTCAAAGATGGTAATTGTTCCCTAAATAATACTGGAAAAAAAATACATACTTTTTAAGACATAGACACACCATGGAATATAGTGGCTTAATTTAAGATGGATAAAAGTAGCCAACCCTGTCTCACGATAGTGATGAGTCACTATATATGTGAAATGAAAAGTAGCTGATCAAACATACAAACATGTGAGACAACACACCCACTCACACTAACCCACACAGCCCATCACAGTCCTGAAAAAGAGCTCCTCATGAGACTCGCTGCACGATGACGTAGTTACGCACTAAGCCAGTATAATCACATAATCAATGACTAAAAGAGTTCAGTCCGCTGCCCTTTCTTAAGACAGACGGGCAATGGGAAAGAGCTGGGTGGGTGGTATTTAAAGTTCACATGTGTAAAAGCTTTGAGCGTGGCCTTGGATGGATGGACGCGCTCATTTACATTTCTGCTTCTTTACACTCGTGTCTGTCTTCTGAAGCGTGGTCTACAGAGGATCACTCCAGCGTGCTGCCATCTTTCTCTCCCTCTCTCGTACACACTTGCATTGTGTCTGTCTCTCTGCATCTGTCTTGCTCTCTCTCTCTCTCTCTCTCTCTCTCAACTGTCAGATGTGTAAATACAAGCCATGCTTCCAGTAAAGCCTTTAGGCTAGCTAGAGTACACCCTAATTATGTGGAGTATTATTTAGAGGACACAGTTGTTAGAACGGTTACTGTTACTTGGCTGAGGTGAGGTAGACAGATCTTCACAGGGAGTAGGTTTTCAATGTACATGGAAGTTAAGGACATTTGATTAGTTTTTTCCCCAATTAAAATTTAAATTGTGGACCTATGATCATTGTGGTAAATTAACCTTTCAACTTAAAAAAGTTTTCCCAGCCACAAAGATAGTCTTTTCATAAAACAATGGAATGTCAGGAAACAGGCAACACAATAGCAAATATCGGTTTATGTTTGATCAACACTGCTTACTTTGATCATTTGATCTCAAAGTATTTTCATACTTTTTACAATACAGGAAACAGTATGGTGCCCACTTCCTGTTTACAATTCACATATTACAGCCAAAAAATGCACTTAAATATGTTTTTGAAGACATTTCGGGTGAAATATAGGCAATACAGTAACAGAATCTTGGTTTAAATTTGATCAGGACTGTCTAGTTTTACAGTTTGATTGGAGTTTTGCAGAAGAACAGCGCTGTTTGTGTCCATGGTGGCTGGCATACGAAAATTCGGAAGCACAATCTGTATTCGAGCAACAGCCCTAAAGTCAGCAAAAATCTGCCAGATGATGCAAAACGATGTGGATGAAGCTACGAAACAAGCAGGGAGTTTTAGGCACTGGTAAGACGGGAGTTTACCATAGTTCATTTACACAAAGTACCCACATTGTTATGATACAAAGCTAGTTGGAAATCAGTCAACTTCTGAGGCCAAAAATGTGCCTTTTTTAGACATAATAAAACAACCAATCATTATACATAGTACTGTACTCAAACAAGACCTCTATATCCCAGCAGTCAGCAAAAGTCAAGTCAGTTTTATTTACAAGGTCCAATATTGAAAGTCACAAATTCGCCTCAAGGGCTTGATCATCTGTAAAACATACAACACTGTCTACGTTAGACGATTTCCTGTCCAACTAGAGCACCAGGCTCAATATCACACACAGTGCCAGTTTCACTACTTGTTGCAGATTGGTGAACATCTGCAGAGAGAAGTGGGTTGACTGCATGGTGAAAGGTGTTCACTATAATTATCCAACCTCAGCTTAGGCAATGTGTAAAGTTAGCATAATGGAATCCCTATAAAATTCCTTGTGGGGAGTAAGAATGCCTGATATGTTGAGTCATGATTTACCCAAGTCAGTGTTTTTATTTCTGCTGTGGAGCTACGTGTGCAAGTGCAAACAATTGCAGCTTTACTCATATGTTTTATGTAATAAAATCGCAGTTTAAGATTCCATCCATAAAAAATGAATGTTAAAGATACCAAAAAAAGAAAAATCTATCCCAGTTTGTCTGACTGTGTTTGCTGTTATGTCTGCTCTCCGTCTGCAGAAATAAAACCATATGTTTGTGATCAGCAACAACACATGGCATGAGCGTGGGATCCTGGGAAAGAAAGGAAAGAGAGACGGGGCCCATACATCCTGGGTCGGGAAGGAAAAGGGAAAAAAGGATAGAGACGACAAAACAGATCCCATCTTTATTAGCAGGACTCGGACCGCGGGCTTATGTGTCCTTTTGGGCTCAGGTCAGAGCTTATTAAAGAAATAGAGAGCGTTCTCCACCCCCCACTGTCTCACGAGGCGGCGAGAACATTAAAGTACCTGAAAGGGATCAGCGTTAAAAATGGCTATCGGGTGGTGACAGTCGGGAGTAGCGGCAAGAGCTACTACTCCAGGCCCCCGCAGCCATGTGACAGTGATGTGATCTAGTTTAAACAACAGCTGTTTGTGATTCCAGGGGAAATTAGGAGCAAGATTCCCCTTGAGATGACAGCGGCTCACTACTCCAGTTATCTAAATGAGGTGTCTTGACGTCTCAGGCACGCTCACCTTGTAAAAACACACTACGTTCTTCTCAATGGTCTCTGATGTGTGATGCTGTTACATCACTTCGTCTCCCTTTGTCTTTGTCTCTCTGGTGGATCGGAACACAAACAGTCCAGCTGTCTTATCTCATGTTCTCAGTGTCCCATTCAGGTTGCATGAATATCACCTGTTGTCATGCATGTGTGTGCCTGTGTGCATGAAGCCACCCTGCTGCCTGCCTCAGCACTGGATTGAAATGATTAGCAAGCCATTTTTTATGATGCTTGCCTGCTTTCTAAGCATGTGAATACTTGCACAGGGACTTATACCACGCTCCTCTCCATCCCCCAGCCTTACCCTGCAGCTATCCTTGCCCCGTCCCATAAAAATGATGCAATAGAACTAAATTAAAGAGGCTGAGATAATCTGTAAATGTAGCAGTATTTTGCCCCCTATAAATTCCTTTAGATTACTAAATACGTTTAATACGAGTCTGCTGTTTTGTGTCACATTTAACCCTTGTGAAACTGTTTTTATAGCAGGAGGCCTTGAGATGTATTAATGAACGTTTGAATACCAGGAATTATTGACAAAATGTACAGAAGTGAACATCAGGAATTGTATCCACTGTAAAACAAAAATACTTCCAATATACTGTGCAGTTCGTTGCATGACATATGGATTCAACCCAATATTCTTAGCTGTTTAGGTAAGACAAAGAATCCATAAAAAATCCCTTTGGATTCCAAATTTGACTGGCATTAACCTTTAAATACTCTCACTGCTCCACTGTTTTCGGGAAACCAGCTAACACATGAAACCCTAGAGAGGTCCCAGCCTCCCGTTTCTCCCTCACATGTCTTTTACCAGGTCATATTGTTGCTGTTCCGTGTTAAGTGCTTGTACCAGCCGACACATGGGTGTGTTTAATTAAAGTTATATAGCCACCATAAATGGGGTTGCCATTTTGGATAAGGAACCTTTATGGGAACCTAAAAAATTAAGCAGTTTCTTTGAAGTAAAAACCACATCACGGCTAGGAACAGTAAAAGTTGTGAAGTAAAATGCATTTGAATGATATTTACTTTTTTTCCATAAAACACCTGGGTTTGATGTCAAATTTTATTGCCGGAGTAGAAGTATTAATTGGTTATTTTAAAAAGATTATATTGGCCAAGTTAAGAGTTTTATAAACTGGAGAGCACATTGGCAGCATATGTACGTGTCTTGATGTATGGGAATGGGACAAGGTGCAGCAAACCGCTAAATGGAAACACAGCCTGAAATACTTTAGGTGCAGTCACTTGAGCTTAAGGGAAGATGCTGTAAAATCCAAACCCTGTGTGCGGGGCTGGACACTGGTTTTACTTTAACTTCCTTGTTTGTGTCCCGTGTCAAGGCATGTTGAGCCTCAGCATTACAGAGCTAAGAATTTGTGATCCAGCAGTGGAATTTTACTAATTTGTCAGCACAAATTGTAAAAAGTTTCTCTTTATGCAGATGATGTCGTGTTCAGTCAGTCAGATCAAAACTTTAAAAAAACCTGCATGGAAACACATTATACATGGAATATTTAACGCATGGCAAAATGTTCGAAATGCCACACTAAGAGACTCTTATCCTCAAGATAAAGGCAATGTGAGAAAATAGCATCTGTGCTAGCGTTCTGCTGAACTGAGATTCTTGCAGTCTGCGCTTAGAGCTTAAAGGCTTTGTTGTCAAGTTCTAGCCACAAAAATAACTCCTCGCACCAGACTGCACATTGGCCACCAGTACTCCCACAAATATGCACTCATTCATCAAATCAATGCTTTCCCCTCCCATTCACAGAGATCTCCTCCAGCAGAGAACAACACAGCCCAGCGCAGCAGCAAGCTAGACATGTCTGTTGGAGACTTCACAATGGTTCAGCAAGCAAACATACTTCCCTTAAGGCCCTTGGGACAAACACAGCATCAAGCGGAGGGACTCCAGGAGTGGTTGCTGCTGTCTTTTTTTTTTCTTTGTGTGTGTGTATGTGTGTGGGGGTGTGTGTTTCTCAATGTGTATTGTGTGCTTACGAGTGTCTTACTGCACTGTCGCACCTGTGTGTTTCCCTATCAACAGATCAGCCTGCAGATAGTAGTCAAATTTGTAATAATACACTTTACAGGTTTACTCACGGTTATTAACTTGGCTCTGGATAAAATAAAAATATTTTTGGGCTTCATTTGTTTTCCATCTCTTGACAACTTAGTGTATGACAGTTATGTAATACATTGCAGGCAAAGCGCACTAAAGGAATGAAGCACACACCACTTGTTTTGGAGAATAGGCATCACCACAGGGTTGACTGAATGAGGAGATTTTATCCTAGGGCAGTCTTGCATGTATTAATGAGATTGTAGTTTTGAAAAATGAAATAGAACAGATGAGAAGATTTTTACTTTTTTTTTACATTTTACTTTTTTCTAGCCTTTGCTGATCTGTCTTCACTTAAACTACCAACTCCTGTGGGCATCAATTATCTTTTCTTGTTGATAACTAATCATTAATTATGTAATACACTGTAGCCGTAGCTTATAGAAGGGAAGTGAAGCAGACTTAACTTTGGGCACACTGATAGTCAGACATATTTTGCAATCAAATCCAAGTTAATTTAATGGGATATCATTTTGGCAATGCAACAATGTTTTGGGTCCTGAATCTAAAAGTCCTCTTTCAGTGTAGGGGGCACACAGCTATGTATGGGTTGGCATGAATCACTGCGCAGTGGGGTGGGGGGTCCACCCATGTTGGCACACCACACTGGGCCTGTCAGGGTAAGCGGGAGGGGTGCACATTCTTCACCTTCCCCAGAATGGCACCTTCCAAAGCGGATCCCCTGTCTACCCGTTCCCCAGGCCCCAGATAAGAAGCTCATCCGTCATCCACTGGGGCCGCATTAAATTTTAACTCTGGTTACCGAGTGTGGCCATTCAAACTTTTATCTCAAACCTTCTTTATCTTCTTTTCATTAAGTTCTCAAGCACTAATAGCCCTGCGAGTCTCCGCCGGGGTAAGGATGATGTTCTGAATAATGAAAGCTCATTATTTCTCCACAGAATGCTTGTTAATTCAAATGATGATATTAAAACTATAGTAGCCCTCAGCAGTCGGGTGATTTCTAGCATACTTTATCATGTATCAATATATACTCTGTTTGTCAAAACTGCCCCGAGCCTGGGCTGACATTCTCCTCCCGAGGAGTGGAGTGCTTCAGCAGGGCCTGCAATACTCTAAGGTGACAACTGGCAGAGTTTGTGCCTTTAGGAAAGCGGGGGGGAGGAGGGATGAAGGCAGTGATGGGGAGAAGGATGAAACTCAAAGAGCAGTCATTGTGCTCCCATGTCTATTCCACATTTTTCCATCATGCACACACGAATCCCCCCCTCCAAACCTCTCCCCTCCTCCCACACACAACCATGCACGAATACACTCACATCTGTCATCCTCATCTGTCTTGCCTGATATGTGCATGTCAGCAGACATTTGCACATATTCACTTAAATTCATATATACACACACAAGACCGCGCATGCACATGAACACCCATGGCCATTAACCTTTAAATATACCACTCTAGTATTTTATCTTCAAGACATGACTTATGCCCAGGGATGTTAGTATAATGATGGTGAATGAATTGTGATATCATTCCTTTTCTTTATCAGATTCATTATAATTCCTTCTCTCTCATGGACAGTATCCAAATCATAATGTAGCTGTTAGTTAGATAAGAATAGTTTGCTGATCCGTCAGCACCCCTGTCAGAATAGATTTCTACTATTTCATGACAGAAATCAGTAAAAGTGTTTCTGATAAAAAAAATAAATAAAAATAACAATAACAATTATTAATTTAAAATTCCACAATACATAATATGGAATTGGTAGCATTTGTGGTGTCTCAGATACAGAGACACTGCTCTTCAGAGCTCTAAATAAATCTCTCACTGTACAGAGTGTGAAACTGACCTTTACTCTAAAGAAGAATGTTTTTGCTTTGCTCCACTTTTCCCCAACAATGTTTATCATGCTTAAATTACCTGTAAAAGAAAACAAAAAAAGTACTGTTGTCTTTGTAGATGACCTTTGTGTTTAGGTGACCTAGAACCAAACAGCAGACAACACACATTGAAATTAGATTAAAAAAGGAGGGGAAAATGAATGAGTCAAGTGTTGAAATTCCATCGAGGATCTCGCTGCTCTAAATATATCCCTCTTATTCCATTACCTGAAGCGCAGCATTTATGTTTTGGCATCTCCTAAAAAACTGCCTGTGGTTCTTTGCTTCAAATGCATATCTGGGGGGTGAATGTGATGACAATATGCTTCAAATAGTGTGGAGGGCATATTTACTCTGGATTCCTCGAGAGAACAAAACCGGAGAAAAAGAGGGTGGAGAGGGAGGCTTTCAAAAAGGCCTTGGGTGCCGTAGATGACACACTTTGATAGGTGTGCTCCTGGACACGTCTTGTTAACACCGGGCCAGATGCAAGCAAAAGAATACATCATCTGGATAGTGTGTGTCTAGTCTATGTGTACAGTACAGATATATCCCGTGCATATGCATGTGTGTGCAAGCTCATTTGTGTGCATGTTCCTTCAGGACAGAGCGAGGGGGAGAGTTGGGAGTCAAGAAGCCAGGCATTCACAAAGCAAAATACAACACAACAACAAGTCACACAGGCCTGACTGGTTGGTTCACCCCGCTGTAGCCTGTAATACGCCCCCAGGCTGACCCAACCCGACTATCTGTAAGCCTCTGCTCCAGGCATCAGGTTTCAAAAGGGAGAGCCTCCAGCACAATGTCACTAAGCTAGAGGCCCCGAAGGCCATTCATATCAATATGTGCATATATGCATCCAGGAGCCAAAACCTACCTGCAAAGTGAAGCAAATGCATAGACAGGTGCAGAGCAAAGAGGCAAAGGATGAAAGAGTCTGTAATAATTTGATGTTGGTTATGAAAGAGAGCGAGTAAAGGTGAAAAGACGAAGAGGTCAAAGGTTAAAGGTCAGAGGTGGTGAAATTCAGGTTAGACCTCATGCTTGAAAGCTGCAACTGTTCTTGCTGGTTACATACAAGAAAGGGAATCTGTCTTCCTTTTCTGTTTTTTGACAAAGATGTGAAGCGCTTGATTTACCTGCTAAGGCTGCCTCAAAGCAGATACTGTAAATCAGCTGCTCTTGGATTTAGATATATTTCATTCCATTCAGTGTAAGAATGCACAGTATATGACAACTGTGATTACGTAAATTCATTTTATTCTTATTCTTATTTTATTTAAGCTGACTGACAAAACAACTGTCTTGTACTAAACACGTTTTTCAAACAAATATGACATGCTAACGTTATTAGCACAAGCCTATGGCATTTTAGATTGTATAGATTAGCTTAGTGGCCGGCAATGTGATAAAACCATGAACGCCATGATGTATAAAAATCCAACTGCCACATTGTTTTTCTGCAATCACCTCCTCAAGTAGTGTTGCCCAGGATACATTTTAGCATTGGACGTTTCTCTAAACAACGGATTGGTAACATTTGTACGTTTTTATGTCGCACATATGTTGAAACTATGTTTATTACATTTCAACAGTGCTGTGATTAATGTGTGTTATGTTTTGCGGACCAGTAGGACTTGATTATGGTTGGCAAAAGATCATGTTTTGGCTCAAAATACCTGATTGTGGTGGCACAATCACAGATGGAAATGCTGCCGACACCGCCATTGCTGCCACAGAGGCAACCAGTGTCTCACTAAACACAGCCAGTTTCATTGCTTGTTGGTCTTGAACGGTGGTCTGTGTTGGTCTGCAACTTGGCAGCCATCTTGCCCAACTCAGAAAAGATACTCAACTCAAAAATATGTAATATGAACTACATCACTGTAGAAACGTTGATATGACATGTATCAGACATACAAATGTAACTTGTCCGTGGTTTGCAGAAACGTAAAATGCCAACATTTTCTTCTGGTGACTTGGCTGAGATAGTGTACCTGTGTCTTATCTATACTGAAAAAGAAAGGAGTGCTCTTGTGTCGTTCTCTTTCCATCTGTTTTTTATCTTGCTTTATGTCCCTGTCCTTTTTCTTGAAAGGCTTTTAAAGGAGCACAGTAAGTACTGAGAGAGTGGCAGGCAGCCAAGGACAGTGGACCTGGGGGGTAGACGGCATTAGCCGGGAATTAGACACACTCACGCTCAGACTGGCACACTGACCATCACCACTGCTACATTGGCCCCTTGGTTCGTCCACAGTCTACCAGTGTGTGCATGCGTGCATGTATGTGCGTACGAAACAGAGGACTAGTAAATGCTGCCAGTTGCCAGTAGTGTCCTAGTGTTTCCAGTATCTCGCCAGTTTTAACAAGCACAACCCATCGCTGCGTAACAACTCCAAACTATGATGTAGCTTTGCATCTTGAGATTACCTGTCTTGTTTTCCTCAAACACACAGACATACACACACATATACACACACACACACACCTGGACAGACTAAAGCAATTAAATCAGGAACAGTTTGTGCATTTCACCTTGTTTCATCCTGATACAATGAGTTGTCAAAGACACGCCAAATATGAGCTATGTCCTCTTATATCTAGTTATTGGGGAGAAAAAAAGTGACTCACTTTGCTTATGCTTCATCTGCTCTTCATCTGTCTGTAGTCATGCAGGTAATACTTTGAATTGCTCAGATGTCAAAATAAATCACGCGCCTTTGAAGTAATTTGACCTCATTCAACTTTTTGTGCAGACATGTTGATAATATATAACTCACACTAGTAATTAACTTACTCCAGGAAATGTGGTGAGAACACTGAGGTACAGATAGAGGATGTATGTGAATCCCTGTGGGCTATTTGTGAGCATTTAAGCTGTGCTCTTCTTATGCAGGATCACACTATAGCACATACAGTCTGTGGTGTAAAATACACTCATCTTTTTTAACAGTTGTTTATAGTGTTTAAATTACATTTCCATTGGCTCATAATCAGGTTTAAAAAGCTATTGCAGACCTCAGATCCCCCCCATCTCTTTCCTCCCTCCTTCCCTCCCTCCATATAGTATACAGTGTGAGTGAAACAGTGTGGAAACTGTTGTCCTACCTGATAATGGATTTGGTGGCCCCCCTGCAGGCATGCACCATTGGCAGATACTGAATACCACTGAGAGATCAATGGGAGAACGGGAGGACAGAAAAGGAGGGAGTTGCAAAAGGGAGGGAGAGAAAGAAGATGAAGAAGGGATGGGGCGGATAAAAACAGAAATCCCGTGGCTTCTCCTGTTTGCGAGCGGGGTAGGGTAAAGCCGTCGCCGTAATCTGTTGTCAAGACACAAGGCCGCTGTAATGTCTTCCATCAGCAAGTGGATTATGTGCAGGGGAATTGTAATTTACACCAGCTTCACTTTTATGTATCGCTCGGCTTAAAAGTTAATAGCATTTAGCTCAACAATGGCCCAGCCACATCAAAACCCGGTCTGCGGCGCACCAATCTACAAGTGAGGTGCCATTGAAGTGCAGTTCTCCCGAACCCTAGACAATAGGGTGTTCCCACTGAGCTAATTAGCTGACGCCTGCCTATCTCCACGCCACACATGTCCATTGTTGCTGTCACTGCACGAATCTCCGTCTCACTGTATCTGCACAGGCTATTGTCTGCTCAGGTTCTCTTCAATAATCCTATGTAACGCCTGCATGTTTTGTCTTTAGCTTGCTAAATGTGAGTCCTGAAGTGACATGACCAGACATGGCTTTATAGACTATATTTGATTTCCTCTAAATTCCTCGTCTTTTGTCTCAAAGGAATTATAGGCCTTAAGAGGTAAAGCCTCATGTTCACAACTTCAAGTTATTGAAAATAACCTTCAAGGAAAAAGCAGAATTATGATTTAAAATAAGACTGTGGCATATCTTAAAGCCATGTCTGAGAGATTATCTTAAAAACACACCAGAAAAACCCTGTTTTGATTTGAAACAGCGAGCTATATATACAAAGTGTTCCTATTTGACCCAGACAAGATGTAGGTCACCCTCTTAAAAATAGCGACAATTTGGAGGGCAAGTCTGTTATTTCGAACATCCAATACTTTGTGTCAGACTATTGGCTGGGAAAATTAGTCGTGAGATCTTTAAAACACAGTAGTTTCCAGGATGCTGGGGTTGACCTCCCGAGTCGCATTCCAAAAAACACATACCACCTCTGGAGTAGCATGCAGGGGGACGAAAGAGTGAAGAGAGAGAAAGTCAAGCCTACCTCAGATATTTTTCCCAAGCCATGTTGCCCTTGGGGGAGGCAGGTGTGATGTTGCGAGGTGTCCTCTGTTCTCTCCGGGAGCAGTTGAGAGGTGGGTGGAGGGATTTAGGAGTAAGGGGGGAGGGGGGAGGGGTTAAGATATACAGATAATCTGTTAGCATGAGTTATGCATTTGGGAAAGTGTGTGAAAACGGCTGCCTTTTGCCAGCTACCTGAAAAGGTGACAAACAAACCTGTCAATTGCTGTGAAAACAAACTGTGGCCTGTGGTTTCACTGGAAAAAATACTTCATAATTGTCTGTTGAAGGAGCCACCTACATGCAGGCTGAAGCCTCCCATACTATCGTGTCATGAAAAGGGAACTATCAGGACTGCATGATCTTGTCACGGTTGCAATACACTAGGCAAATCAGATCTATGGTTTGGAATTCTTGCTGCTTTGCATGACTCATTGGATGGATCTACACCTAACAATACCATCACCCACCTTCCCTGTCTCCTAGATATTACGTTTGTGTAAAGGCCTTTACACAGCATGGGCATGACAAATAAAAATACAAAAATGTGAAATACTCAGCTATGAATATTTGGCATCAAAACTATTCATACTATCAGCAATGCGATTTTGCAACAGTTGCAACACTTGTTCATTAAGAAGTTTAAATAGATTTGTGCCGGCTCATTCTCCCTGAAGAAATGATGACAGTTTGTGATAGCGCCTCATTGAAGGAGACTAAGGACTAACTACCAGGATCCTATTGAACCAGAGCAGCATCTGACAGTTTGTCTGAGGTAAGCCAATGTATAGCCTAAGAGTTTTCTTTTAGCAAAATGCTCTGAGCAAATTTGAGGTCCATCTGGTAAACACTTGCACAGTGTTTATGTATGGGGCTTTTATTGTGAAAGGTAAGAATAGAAGGAATGGATCTGATTTTTTTGCTGCCTTTGTCGGGATTAAAAGGGGTCATACATTTTGGCGTCTTGGTTTAAACTAAGGAGCCTCCACAACACATCCTCATACACTGGTTCGTATGATATCAAACAAATTATGCTGCATGAATGATGATATATATTTAATGTAATGTTACGTAAGTTAGGTTTAGGGAAAAAAAACTTGAGGACGACGTGTCACACAGTTCCAAACTCTGGTCTCCTGGGGGAAAGTCCTATGTTTTATGACCTACCCATGACCCTGTATGTGAACTAATTCCTTCTTTACTCCCATCAGTTCATTGGTCACATGATGCAGCCTTCACGATTACATTGGGTATATACAAATTGTGGTGCATTACTTTTCATAGGCTGATGTTCAGCACATGAGAACAGCTTGGCCGCATTTTTGGGAAAGTACTCATGACAGCAAGTAACAATTTGAATAAATATACTGTATTGTTATGCAAATTAATTGCACATTAAAGAAAAAAGGCGGCCTTAACATTAATTTGTTTTAACCTACTTATTTGTTTAATTCTAATTTAAGAGGACACATAATTGCCGCTAGTATATATTCACAGGCAACTTTTTGTTAGAGTAGGAGGAGCTACAGTTTGGTACCACGTGCACACCACACAACATGTTGTAGTGGAGGTGGATGGTGAGCAAGCTTGCCTACTGTACATGTACGCAAGTAAGGGCTCTACCAGCTCTATTAGCGTCAGTCCCCCCTCCTGCCACACCCAGAGCCTAATATACTCTAAAGGTATATGAGGCGAATAAGTGCAGTCTTGAATAAGTAAAACTCCATTTCAGCACTCTGCTCTATTATTAATACCGAGCAGGCTGATCTTTGATTAAGCTACTCAAGTGTTCTTCCTGTGTGGGATTTTGATTAAGACTGAGCTGTGTCTTGGAGCAGGAGAAAATGGCGGCTCTTTCTTCTCTATCCAACTTGTTCTTTTTTTGCTTTTCTGTCTACGTTTGTTTCTGCGCGTTACTACTTCTCACATCCCGCAGATCACAAAGTGGTTATCAAACAGCCATCTCTCTGTCTTCTTCACTCACTTTCCCTCCAACGCAGTGACAATGAATCAAACCGATCTATTACATAAGACACAGCCATTCATCATTTGTCACCTGTCACATTATTAACTGTGAGCTCCCCAGCATTTTTTTTTTTTTGCCACTAAGACACATAAACTATGGTAATTCCACATATGCATTCACGCATCCGTCATCTCTGTAGATTATTGTAGTTGATTTTGAACCTTTTGAAATATGCGCAGTGGCACTCATAAACAGGCCTCTTGTCAGTTTACACTCCAGTTGTCAGTTCTTTTTGGTATGTATCTTAATTTTGAAGTGACAAGTTAATTGAACAGTATTGCGTAACCAAACTGGTGTAGCATGTTTCACGACTGTCACGCTGAGACAAAGAAATGACCAGTGATGGGCTTATTGCGTGCCAGGATCCTTGAACTAAAGTCACCTGTCTGTCTACAGTAAGTGATGTTATCCAGGACCTGTTGCAAAGTCTGTACCTTCAAAGAACCAGCAGTTTTTTTTAAAAAATCCTGTAATGATACGTCAGCAAACAATGTCTGTCGGTTGTTTAACTGGAAAACTGAAACTCTAAGGCAAACAGTTCAGTTTTCAAGCAAGCGGGCTGATGAAAGATTGTTACAGAGATAAGGTCAAACTTAAACAATATATACTGTATTCGTGCCTCAGGAGGAACTGTATAATTATCATGTCTTATCTGTATTTTTATTAGAGGAACAGTGGAAACTCAGTAGTGCTGAAAGTTAAAGCAGAAGGTAAATACTATAAAGTAGGTGGAAGGTAGAAGGCAATAATGCTAATTATCAATGCTCATCCCTTCCATATTCCTTGTAACCAGCTCTAGGATACAAAGCATTGCTGAAAAATCAGCATATATACTTGGTAAATCTTCCCTGGATAATTAAAAATAAAAAGTTTTTTTAACTTAGCATGCACCCTGCACAATAGGAGTTCACTGATCTTTAGATGCTGCCACAGAGAAAGTGGAAAACTCTTCTATCTGCATGGGTGTACTTAGAAAGCAAGCGTAACAATGTTTCCCTACGAGCACAGTTTTTTCTTCAGCTGCGATGCCAAGGTCTCTCAACGTTCATCGTCGCATCTGTCGTTAATTTGAACGGCCTGTTTGTCGCACTGAGCCACCAGATCAATCCCTCCTCATGCATTACATGCAATGCACACACGCGTACACGCGATACAGAAGCACAACTGGGGAGAGATGTCAGTTGTCTTCCAAAGTCTTTTTTTTCCCTCTTCCTCGAGGTGCTTTGAACAACATCTCAGCATGCTTCTGCTCTCCTTCTATCCTCTTGCACCCCATTTTTTCCCATGATCCTTTTATGAACACCTCCTCATGCAAAGCTTCCTTCTCCACTTGGGGCTACTTCTGTTCCATTATGCATGGTGGCGGGATTAAAACTGTAGACGCGATGGCTTCCCCCTTTCGGTGTCACGTGCAAGCACCAGGCGCCCAATGGCGTGCGAGTGTGGCACGCAACAGGGCGCCCCGCTTGGCCACCCACACATCTAGGGGAGTGGGGAGTATGTGTGAGGAGCACGGTATCAAACGGGGAACATCTGTGGCCACTGGGCTGTGGAGACCGGGGACAATGGTGGCCCCGGGGCAGCCGCAGAGCCCTGGCCCGTGCCGCAAAGGCTAGACACAGGCTAGGGAGCCAACCGTGCACACACACATGAACACACACACACATGCGCTGAGGGGTGGGAACCCATGCACACACACATCCCATTTGAGCAGGAAGCAAACCAGGCTGGTGCAAACTAAAGCTTGAAATGCACACAGTGGACCTGCTCATGGCAAGAATCAAACGGCCTGAAACAAGTGTTTGGATAATCTGCAGAGAAGGGAAGCAAAGAACAAAATGTATCTGCCAGAAATTAATATTAATGTGTGTTTGACTGTGAAACTTGGCTCATAGTTTACAGGAGTTCAGGGCTCCATTTCATCGAATCTTCTCACTATATGTCTAGCTTTAACCTTCATCATTTAAACGATCCATCCAGACAGTGGAGAAACAGGAGAGACAGTTTACATATCTTTAGATTCAGGCACTGTCCTGTAGGGGCAAAGTCAAACTAAGCCATCCTCACCACCTCCACTTTTCACATCACTCCCCTGTATTTACTATCTGAGGCATAACTGCCATTATTATTATTTTAAACAGCCACGTTCCATTTAATGTTTCCTGTCCTGTCCTAATACTATGCAGAAGAACTGAGTCACTCATTGCCACGCTACAGTAAGAGCAGAGAGGTAAGTGATTCTCTATAAGCTCCCCGCAGAGACACATCAGTGCCGTTTATTCCTACAAGCAGAGATGATAACACGCGCACGCACACATATTAATGCTATGACACACACACACACACACAAACAGTCACACACCATTTGAATAACATATTCCACAGCTGCTGCGGCTCTCAATGGCCTCCCATGTGGCTTTTGTGTGTTGACATGTGTGAAAAGTGTGGGCATGGAAACAGACACAGATGCACACGGACACACACTCACATAGCAGATCTCTTTATGTGCCGTGATGTCACCTTGTAGGAAAATCCTGCTCCACCTTGTCATGTTGTGGTATCCCATGTCTACAATCAAATGTCCACTGACATGAAATATAACGTGGGAGCAGTGTGTGTATGTGTGTGAGTGTGAGTGTGTGTGTGGACCCAGGTGCATAGACCTCCCATTAGGGATCTGTAGGCGGGTGGTGCTCCATCTCACTCTCCCAGGTCCCTAGTGTGTATACACACACGTGCACACACCTGCGTAGCACAAGCAGTAGCTGGAGTTGTGCCATGAGTGAGAGTAGAGTGTTTTATAGGCTTTGTGTTATGTGTGTTATGAAATGTTACATCCTTAAAACTTTCACATGTGGAGTTAAAATGGTGGATTTTTTTTCCCTTTCTCCTTCCCGCCTCAGAAATTATTCATAAGGGTGGTCAGATGGGGCCACTGAAAATCTTGGGGTGGCACACAGAAACCAAAAGCCGTAACTGAATTAGGAATTCTATTATACTGTTGTAGTATATAGGGGAGCTTTAAAATTATGTCAGTATGGGAGTTAGGAAAACGCATGCTGATATACTTTGGTTATTTTGCAGTTAATATTACTAATTATCTGATGTGCACTGACTTGTTTTCAATCACATGATGATGGAGGGCAGGAAGTGATAAATCCATATATAGTGTGACATATAATTAGAGGGAAGTGACTGAATAAAATGGCAGAATGAAATTCATGTTGGATGTGATCATACAAAATGAAGAAAAGTGATTTTTCCCACAACTTAATGATTTTGCCCCGTGTGGACATAATCATCATTACAAATTACCTCGTCCTCCAGACCTTCTAACAGTACTAAAATTACTCGACAATCTGATGAAAGTGCAAGAGAGTCTAGTGGACTTTAACTTTTTTGTGTGTGGTTGGGTCCATAACTGAAAGGGCTCGCCAAAATTTAGCCTAAATTTGGGGCCTTATTTAACCCCTTTCCCAACAACGTAGTGTAGCATGGTTTGTGCCAATGGATGCCTTAGGTAGTGTAGTTTCACAACATATCAATATCTTCGTGCCAGCTTAAAAAATGAGGGGGGACTTCCTCTTGGGGGCGCCACTGCTGAATACTCATTCAATGGTTTCCTAAGGTTATTGAAGTTATTTTTTAAAACTACAGATACTAGTTTGCAGGCGATCATTTCTTGAGGTCTATCCTTCAATAGGGAATCTAAGATATGCAGCCTATAAAATGATTATCTCTGAATATGTCAACTGAAGACATTTGTGCCATCAATCATTTTACAGGGGTACATGTCACGCTTTTCAGATGGTGAACACTCTGTGTTCCACTCTGTGGAATACGGCACTTACAGAGATATCCTGCTTTGCAGTTTCTGATTAACTTGTAGTTCACCCCTGTGTGTTTCCACCCTGTTCTCACGCTTTAAATGAGAGAATCCTCTCACCACTCAGAGCCATGTGTTATTATTAGCCATATACACCACCGCAGTTTGACAAGGTGATTCATTTCACTTGGAGACAACAACACTAGCTGCAAGTCATTTGTATTTGCACATCCTGTTTGAGTTTTAGATTTCACACACCATCCTTGATCACACAGACGCATACTAACACTAATCAGAGATGCACAAATATATTTTCTACACACACACACACACACACACACACACACCCTTTTCACACACAGAAGTCATTCAGAGGGTTTTTGACAAGTGATTCCTTCCTGTATCAACTGGCCTGCGGATAAGAATAATCAGCAAGATAACTGTGGGAAGGTAACCACAATGACAGATATGAGGAAGCGCTCATGACTGGTCAGAAAAAAACTCAAAGTCAGTCAGGAGAGGAGAACTGTGAGATGAATTGTAGGTTAATGCAGGATATTTGATTTTGTGTCAGTGTTCGTTTTCAACTCATGAATGGGGGGGATCTGTCAAACTGTCAACTCTGTGAACCATTCACATGAGTAACATTTTACTGAAACTATATACTAAGTATCACATAATCTGGGTGGTATTTTAAAGACAGACCAAAGTGGTGAGGGGGTGTTTCTTGTGAACCTGTTGAAATGTTTCCAGTAAAGGCTCCTCTTTAGGTGTATCAAGTAAGTTAATATCTTTTCACTAATGTCATATCTCTATTAGATATTTAAGATGTTGCTGCAGGGTATTATTTTGTACATGATTTGCTTTACAGCACAAAGTAAAGTTAGATTTATGGCAAAACAAAGCAAAAAGATGGCATTGTGCTTTGAAAACAAATGGGGGGAAAAGTTTTCTGAATTTCTTGCAAGCTATGTGATGGGATTAATAAAAGACTGATGAAAAAATCGTTTTATAATTTATTAAGTCACACACATCAGGGAGGGAAATATGGGGCCCCTGAGGACAGGTTTGCTGCCACTGTACAGTAAATAACACACCCAATGTGGACCAGAAGTGCCATTTCATTTAACCGAGGCCTACAACTGATTGACGTTTGACCAATGCCATGTCTCTTTTGCCTTCTCCCCACATTAATCCCACTTCCTTGAACAAAATGCAATTCTGATCTGTTCATTTATGCTGTCATTCACCATGCAGCACCAATAGTTCATAGACTTGAAAAATAACAACAACAAAATGTCATTTTGCGGCTCTCTCTTTGACATCCCATAATACGTGCCTCACCTGGAGAGTGACAGAGCTTGATGGATCGATCTACCTACGCACACTCATACAAAATGTACACACACAGAGGAAAGACTTCGGGAAACTCAAGGAGAGAGGGCGAAAGTGTGTAAATGTAGAGGGAAGGAGAGAGAAAGGAGACGGAGAGAGGGAGGGATAGAAAGGGAGAGATTTGAGTGAGAGGGGTTTGATATTTCTGTGGCCGTACACTTGTAAGCTCAAGCAGTTTCTTCCCTCCGAGGGACAGGGTCCGTTAAGTAGCTCTCCAGTGCCTACAGTTTAGAAAAGGACCCAGGCAATACTGGACTAATTTAATCAAAGGTTACAGGCCCAGCATAGAAACACAATATTATGGCGATTGTACAGGAAAAGGAAGGTGGGGGGATGTGTCATTTCACCAGGCAAGGCTTAGGCCTGCTACTTTATCTCAACAGTATGAAGGCTAAGTCCCTCTACAGTCTCCAACTGCTGGCACTAACACACATTTCCATTTTAGCTAGCGGGCCGGCTAGAGAGGTTGATATCGAATGACTGGCTGGCCAGCAAGATGAGTGACTGACTACCATGGCTGTAAGAAAAGAAGAGTGCAAGGTTGTCTCTCTTTATAAACTCTATTAAAGCCTCTATGAGAAGTTTTTGCATAAAAATAGCACTTCAGTTTACTATACCAAAAAAATGTTGCTATCATTTTGCCTATGAAACTTTACTTAAACATATTTTGAAAATGCAGGTTTAGGGCTTTTAAAGTCCTAAGTCATTTCTTATTTCTCATACAACAGTTCGTATGATATCGGAGGACTAGCAAACAAGTGATGTCACATACTTGATATAAAGTTGCATATAAGGTTTAGGCCAGTGGTTTCCAACTGGTCCAGCCACGGGTCCAGATTTGTCCTTAGTCATTAGTTCAAGATCCACACAGTTTAAAATATTAAGCGTCATTCATGCGTTTGGCCAGTAGCTGTCTGTCTGTTACTCACTCACTCTACAGCAGGAAAAGGCACTTCAAAATAAAAGCTCTGTGCTGGATATTCACTGTACTTCAAAATAAAGTGTGTTTTTTACAAACTTAACACATTCGTAAGTCACTTGCAGTCCTATCAGAATTTGATTGGGAACCACTGGTTTAGGCACTTTGGTTAGGTTTTGGAAAAGAAATGTCGTCTTTAGGTTTTGGTAAGTAAAGTTATGTACATTACGTATGACTTCCTTCTTTACTGTCGTTCGCACATTGTTCGCTTGATCGTAGCCTTCCTAGTTACATGGGATATACACGAATTACTGGCACATGACTACGTCAGTTATATTCACATTGTGGAGCATTACTTTTTGTAAATATACGTACGAACACTGCATGAGAACAGCTTGCGCATTTACGCATCTTTTTTTGTTGTTGAGATTTTTATATTAATCTGTAGTTTCCCAGTAGCGTCCCTTGTGTTTTCAAATCCAAACATTCAAATTATTATATGTATTGGCATCAAAATGTTATTTTCCCAAGCCCTTCTAAAAACGTTTTCCATGTGACCTGACGTAGGTTTCTGCATGATGAAGTTGCTACATATAAACACCATAGCCCGCCTAATGTGTCTCTTTGAGACTGAGCCAAGCCTTCTTTGATAATTGTGTGTGATCGATCTTTTAAATTAGCTATATTCCTCTAACCTCCTCACTGGCATGAAAGCTAAGCAATGCACTGCTATGGACATATAAAATAGTTCGGATCCGAAAGTCACACAATGACAAAACAAACTAAAACTAATCGAGGCTGTTTAATACAAATTAGGTGTTGAACTGTAAACCATATCATATTTTAAGTGGTTGGGCAACCCTTTGTTGTTTAATTTTGGATTCAGGAGTGGGCCTTTAGCAGCTGTGTGAATACTGGCAGCATTCAGACAGATTGTAATCTGTTTAGCCCAGCTCACTGGCCGTGTCACTGTATAATAAACTGTCATAAGTGTCAGTGTTCTTCACCCCTTAGGGACATAGTGTGTGTGCAAGTGTGTGTGTGTGTATGCGTGTGTGTAAGTGCCTTTCTCTGTATCTGTGTGTGACCATAACTGCCTGAGCATGTGTGTGTGTGTGTGTGTGTGTGTGTGTATCTGTGTGGGGTGGGGTTTCATAGGTATGTTTCAGCTGTACTCAAGAGGCTACACAACAAGACACACAGTTAACAAAAGACACAGACTCCACTGGATTACCAAATTACCAGTGTGAATGTGCAGTACCCACAGACCACACATTCAGACATGATATCCCCAACTTGATTACAACAGTAATCATTTAGCCAAAGCTCTGCTTACAGTACTAAATACTAAACAGATCAGCATTAATTCTCAATCATAAATCCCATAAGAACAAACCCCGCCTGATAAGTTCCATTCACATTCTCATGGATAGCTGCCCAATGCTCACTGGAGTGACTTGTGTTTTGTATTACAGCCAGTTCTGGGATCCATAGGCAGAATTAATACAATTGGTCTATTATGAGATTAGGCCCAATGCACACTCCATCCCAGCGCACGCATCAAGCCATAAATACCTCTCGATTAAAACCCAACATGATTTGTTCCTAATCATTCTGCATGCAGGGAATGTAACTGAATAGTAAACAAATGAGGTATATTTAGGCTTGGTTTCGTCATTTCAGCCATGCACCAAGCGGTTTGGCTGTTCTGGCTTCTGGGCAGCTGTGGGGAGAGACGGGGAGTGAAAGAGATTATCTTGTGTGTGTGCAGAAAAGTGTCCACACAAACTGGTGTGGTTTATGGGAAAGAGAAATAGACAGTATATAGCGTGTTCAGTTTATGGGTGTGAATAGCGTTACACGTGCGCTATAGAATACATTACAACTAGCTAACGGATAGGTAGCTGAAATGTGAACGACCAGTGCCGTGGCCTTGCTTGATGGTGATGTAGGGGTTGGGTGGGGGTTGAGGTGGGGAGGTGGGGGGCTTGGGGGGGGCTGGTGTCAGGGCTTTAGCCTATCAAAAAGAAATCAGCTCGCCAGCTCTCTGGGTGCAGAAAGGCGCATCTCGTCGGCTTTCACGGACCAAGATTGCTTTCACCTGCATTCCCCGGGGCGACGCGCAAAACACAGGCCTCAGCCGGCCTGCCAGTCACACACACTCATGCATGGACACACACGCACATATATACGCAGAAACACACACACATTCTCCCTATCTTTCATGCCTGACTACAATAGAATCATATTAACTCGCTCCATGCATTCCCAAACATACAGCATTACGTGGGAACATTGGACGGTGCAGAAAATCACAATTATAAGCGCATACATTTAAAGTGCCTTTGTTCCTGTTCCTGCTTGGATTTGTGAGTGTGTGTGTGTGTGTGTGTGTGTGTGTGTGTGTGTTTGTCAGCATATATATGTGTGCGATTCCTTGTGTGTATGTGCAGGAACATGCATGTGAGTGTGTGTGTGTGTGTGTTGTGTGTATGAACGTGTCTGATAGCTAGTCTGAAATAGTCTGAAAGCTGCATTCAGTTGATCTTCCAGGAGGTGGAAAAATGATGTCAAAAAGGCAAATCTGTATTTACCGGCAGACAGGTATCCTTGACTTGACAGCTATACAGTCATTATCTGCCTGTCATGTGTCGCCCGGGGCCACCCTGCCTTCTCCCAAAGCCCACGGTTCCCATGCATCAGACGCAGCCCTATTAGCTTACCTGTTTCCAATTCAAAGGCCATCGCCAACCAAAAAGACGCCAGAAGGACAAAACAAGGTGTCATATTTATGAATGTGTCAGCACGGGCCCTCCTGAAACCCAGGGCGCACCTTGAGCAATGAGCCTGACAACTCAACAGGGGCCTTTTCCCAGTCAAGAGAAATGATACCTTCAAAAACCACTGGCGGGATGAAACCAGAATCTGTGCTGCAGCGGCGGTGACACAAGGATAAAAAAAAAAAAAAAAAAGGGCGCTCGTAAATCGCCTCGGTATTATTCAGCCCCAATTAGGGGAAACTCAACCTGTTACGTCGAATAGAAGAGAGTGAATATCAAATGCTGGATAATGACTGGATGAGTTTTAGAAGTCGAACAGAAGACGAGAGAGGTGAAGGGAGGGGGGTTGTGATGGGGGTGATTACCTCAACGTTGACTGTTCAGGTGTGTTTTCAGGTGTGAGTGTGTGTGCAGGAAACTTGACATCCTCAGCTCCTGAGCATATCCAGGTGCAGGCCCTGTTCTTCAATTTCTACTTCTGCATTGTGAGTAAATGGTTGGGTAATTGCTGCCAATTAACTTATCCGATTGCAGATAAAAGCCCAGTGTTCTGCCAAGGAGTTATAATTAGACAATGCTGTAGTGTACCATTTGAGCTAGTGATAGTTCCCATTACCTGCTAATCCAAAACTACAACTGTAGAAATATTGACACATGGGTGGGATGTTACAGTTTGTGTCTGTCTAAGTGTGTGCGAGGGGGGTAATGTTCCCGAATTACACAGTGATTAATACAGAGGGCTAATTTGTAAAGGGGGCAGGAGACAGCAGTCCAGTCTTTTCCTTTTGTGTTGGCTTTTAGAGACATGTGAGGTCAAAATCTCCTCTAGCTACACCCCTCCCTACAGATTTTGACTGTGACAACATCATGACCTTTAACCCTTTCCAATAAAATTGTATTTTTATACATATTTTAAGTTTAAAGCACAGTCCTGGAGAGGGCAACAAAACATTTTATGTGCAGGCTGTTCTAATGCACTGTTTGTATAGTATACTTACGAAAATAATGCACCACAGTTTTCAGATTTCGTATGTAACCCATGTACTCATTAGTCATCATTCCCATGTAATGGGAAAGGCTGGGATCACATGACCAGTGCGCTGATGAGAGTAGATAAGGAAGTAGTATAAGGACCAAAAGTCTGCGCAAGGAGGCAGGTTGGGGTGCTGAATGGGTCAAACAACACAGGACTTCCCCCCAGGAGACCAGTGTTTAGGACCATGTGAAACCAAGTCCACTATGAGTTATTTTAAGGTACCACCATCACCATGTTTCTGAAAGTTAGTCTTCACTATGTATCTTTTCTGAAACCTAACCTGTGTAACTTTACTTTCCTAAACCTAAAAAAGCTCAACAATGGGTTTTTTTTTCTTTGCTAAACATAACCTACATAACTGAACTTCCCTGAACCTATCCCAACTTTCCATCAAGTACGTACTGTTGTATGTGCATTTAGGTAAGATATCATAAGTTACTAATCATTGTATGAGGATACGTTGGTATGTGATAACCATAACTTGAAACCTGAAAATAATCCACCTAAGTATCCAGTGGAGGTTGGCTGAAGAGGGGAGGGCGACTCATCAAAGAGGGGTCATGTGGTGGAGGACAGAAGAGAATTCATGACTTTCAAATGGATGATACGTCCTCTCTTTTGATCACAGAGACCAACTATGCAACAGAGTTAAAAAAAAAAAATTCTGTCCATTCACACCTTTGTTTCATCCAGACTTGATTTATGTAATCTTTTGTTGTCGGGCCTGTGTGCCTCCCACCAATCTCAGATCCCATCGGCTGATGGTCTGATGATGATAAGTCCCAGAGGGTAACAGCCAATATTTCTGGGGTTACGGTGTACAGTAGCAAGTAGATATCCGGGCTTAGAGTTCCTTGTTTGTGTGCCAATCATTTTGGTTAATCTCTATAAACAGATATCTGCATATGAAGGCAGATGTTTCTAAAAAAAAGCCAATATAAAGCTAAATTGTCGTCAGATGATAGCCAGCAGGTTCCAAGATTGCATTTTGACCAACACATTAAGTCTCATTTGCTCTTCACATTGACTGTTTACCTGCTGCAAACATGACTCATCAATACTACTTGGACCACAAACACACCACAAACAGATAACAAGCACTTAGGATAACAAAATCTTGTACCAAGCTCTACAGATTTTGCATACATATGAAGATGTCTGTTCATAGACATTCATGCTCTTACTGAAAGTCTGAATGCTGCAGCAAGAATTTTAACTAAAACTAGAAAATTTGACCACATTTCACCAATTACAGCTTCCTTTCATTGGCTCCCTATCCATGTCAGATCAGACTTTAAGGTGCCTCCGATGACTTGACTGCAGGGCCTTTTCCTTTCGTGCCCCGTTCCTCTGGAATAACCTCCCTGCTGACTCTGTTGAGGCTCAAACTCATCTGTACACATATACTCAGCAGTATGCCTACAAAATGTAATTTTTTTGCTCCTGTTCTCGTTTGGCACACCTGCACCCAGTTTGAACTCTAACTCTAACTAAACCCCTATTTCAGGCGAATCCCTAACATTCAGCTAATGTTAAATCTGAACTCACAAACAAACTGTCTTATTGTTTCTTCCTTTAGAAAGGGTCAGACACCTCTGAAGCCCATATTTCCTGCAGCCATGTATATTTGGCTTGAAGAGTTCTTTATCAAAACTATAGATGAGTAGGCCTACAACATTAATCTTTATTTTATTTTTTTTTTTTTTTATTTGCTGAAGTTCTTTGCTGGCTCCATCTGCCATTCCTGAGAGCCAAAAGCATTACAGCCAGATCAATACAAACTAGCAGCTCAGAATTTATATCATCAGCAGTGCAATTGATCTTTATCAGCAGTTAAAAGTTTCTGGGGCAAAAATAGGGCAGCTATTTCTCGTTGCTTCTTCCATTTCTTTGAGCGAAGCAACCAGTGCACAGATATTTAATGACCATTCAGGAGCAGAAACTTTCTACATCACAGTGTTTCATTTGGTAAGACAACTTTATTTTATCTGCCCACATGTTGCATTGTGTAAAACAAAGAGTATTATTTCTTCTGAAAGACATGTGGGTAGTCTGCTTGTCTTAGCAGCTGCAACACCAATTCTGCTTAGATACTGTGCATGTCTTTTTTCCCACTATATGATGCACTCAACATTTGAATTTTAGGTGTATGCCTGTAACGATCTAGTACAAAACTAGGACTCAGTTGTGGAGGAAAATACGAAACACTGAGAACAGTTTATCAAATCCATATCTTTACAAAGGAGGTCAGGGGTCAAACGTGTGAAGGCAGTGAGCGATGGGAGAAAAGTCCACTCAGGGAAACCACACAAAAAGCCATAAATCCAAGCAGAGTCAAAAAGAAGGCTTGATTACTAACTACACACAGGTGAGTGGAACAAGACACAGGTGAAATACGTGTAATTAACAAAGGCGGGCAATCTCAGGAAGTAAAAGAAACACTAAACACAATGAAAACACATTTCAAAATAAAACAGGAAGTGGGCACAAACACAGGGGCATAAACTTGACAGAATATCACAACGCCTTAGCAAATTATGTTCTTGAGAGGACTGACCTGTATGAGGAACACATGTTTGTTGCATCTTCAGTAATACAAATGCACCCTCATATAACGATTGTCTTTGTAAATAGCCTTGTATATGTGTAAATTGCACAACTATCTGTCAAACTAGCTGTTCAGCAAACCTCAAATACTGACACTTTTTAGGATTTCTGTACTGTTGTGAGCTTCTGCTGGGTCTCAGACAGCCCAAGACATGACCTGGTACTTTTGTTTTTGTTTGGTTATTTCTGGAACAACATATAGTTTGTTTTAGCAACAGTTATCTTAGTTATCTTCAGTTTTATTTAACAGCATTTGAGAATATACTGCATGTACATAAATGAAAGAAAACACTTAACAATAGCATGAATGCTACCACGTATATATGGCATCACATCCCTATAGCAAGACTTGTTTGTTTTAGCTGCATATGTGCAGAAATGAAGACTTGAGGTCAATTCTGTTCAATTCTTTGTTGGCATGAAATACAACAGTATTTATTGCCAAGGCAAAACAAACCTCTCTCTATCTCCCTCTCTCTGTGTCTTTTCGTCTGCATCTCTCAGTCGTGGGAGAATGACAGGTGTCCCGGTCCAGTACTGTGGCCCCTCTGGAAGACAAAGCAGCTGGTTAGGACCTCAGGCAGTGTGTGTGTGTGTGTGTGTGTGTGTGTGTGTGTGTGTGTGTGAGAGAGAGAGACAGACAGACAGACAGACAGACAGAGGAAGAGAGGGAGAGCAGGGTTACTTATTTTACAATAACATATAGGAGACTTTCTCTTGTTTAAGCCCTGCAGTTCAGCTGTTGTATGTCACGACTTGGTGCCAGTGACAGCAGCGTTAAACCACAGATGAGGCTGAAGGTGGGATCACCTGGTGATGCGAGATCCATCCAGTCATAAGCATATGGCTTACTGATGGGGCTGGGTAAATATGAGGCTATGAAACAATGACAGGGGCGGGTTTGGATTAGCAGTTGGATGTAGCCTAATCTATGTGTTTTAGGAATTATATACTGCAGTCATTACTTTTTATACTGAATATATTTTAGAATATCCAGTATTATATATATCTTTATATTATATCTTTTTACTTGAGAACTGCCCTGTAAATTAGTTTATATATCGATATATGTAGGTGCAATTCAATCACCAGAATAAATGTGCATTTCTGTAAACTACAAATATGTTAAATTTGCACATTTCATATTTAGCGGACATGTTTAAATTTAAATTAAATTTAAATTTCAATTTTCAGTTTTATGTTGTGGTTAATGTGTGGTTAGGTTTTGAGCACGAAATCCACATGGTTAACGTCAGAAAAACATCATGTTTTGGCTTAAAATGTGTGGTATTGATGCTACAAACATGGCTGGAAATGTCCCACAGTGCCGGAAAAGAACACTTTGGTTGGTCTCAAACAGTGGTCTGCTGCTATCTGCTGCTTGGCAGCCATCTCCTCTAGGTGTCACACCATCCACCATCCCAGTAAGAAATTTAGCTCATGTAATCTGAACTGCATCACTTTAGAAATGTTGATATGATACACGTAAAATGTACAAATGTGATATATCTGTGGTTGCAGAAATGTAAAATGCTAATATTTTATTCTGGCAACTGGGCTAGTAAATGATATTATGACAGCAGACTTGTTCCTAACTTTCTGGTGTACCAAGCTCTTACTCTGAATATTTGATTTGTGCATTTCCATTTGTATGCATTTTGTATTAACATTAATTTTACACCACGCTATATTGTACACAAATTAAAAGGAGAAAATGTTCTCTATAAGCATAGTGTTGTGAATATTGCTAGCATAGCTCATTAAAACCAAAGGGTATTGCTAGCCTCAAGCTAATGATCAAGTTTGTGGCCTAAAGCTTTACATTACATTAGTGTTAATGAAAAAACAACCCCCTACCTGCCAAAAAAACATATATTTATTTGTCTATTAATACATAAAATGCTTCCACATGACTGTTGCATCTTTATTTCACACTGTCAAAGACGCTCTGCAACTGAGGGAAAGGAGATCTCTGCATAATGCAGTCATGTGAATTCCGTATACTAAATGCTGTCTTCCTCATTGCTTCCTCATAAAAGGCGTCACATTAAGTAATTAGGGCTGATTATTAGAATAGTATATTTAATACTCCCAGAGCCGTGTATCCATAAACTTTATGTGCCATCTCCATGATGTCTGGAAATTAAACGTTTGTCTAAT